>NW_015547654.1:975867-999357 GCF_001515605.1 Sinocyclocheilus anshuiensis
CAGATGACCTGAAGGCCGCTATCAAAGCAACCTGGGCTTCCATTACACCTGAGCAGTGCCACAGGCTGATTGCCTCCATGCCACGCCGCATTGATGCAGTAATTCATGCAAAAGGAGGCCCAACCAAGTATTGAGTGCATAGAAATTAACATACTTTTCAGAAGCCTGACATTTGTTTAAAATATCCTTTTTTTTATTGATCTTATGTAATATTCTAATTTTCTGAGACACTGAATTTTGGGTTTTCACTATCTGTAAGCCATAATCATCAAAATTTCAAGAAATAAAGGCTTGGAATATTTCACTCTATGTGTAATGAATCTATATAATATATGGGTTTCACTTTCTGAAATGAGTGACAAAAAATATTGGCCTTTTTCATGATATTATATATATATATATATATACTGTATATATATTATGGTTGTTATTAATAGTGAATAAATCTAAAGCTTTTGAGACTATTATTTTGTGTTATTTCATTTGTCATTAAGGGGGGGGCCCTTTTTCAGTTTCAGCACATGCCCCTCAAAAGGTCTGTGCACGGCCCCGGACACGATTGTACGTTAATTCTAAAAACTGCGTTCATAATTATTCTGTAATTATTTACCATTTTGCACATTTTCTGGAGCAAATAAATAATTGATATTCAGGTTAAACAAAAGGAAGAATGTGGACTTTCATTCACCACAGACATACATTACATACAAAATATACAGTACATATAAACCAACATTATTTTTGTACTATTTATATGCTATATTTTGAATTCGTTTTTCTTTTTTAGATGTTCATATTTTTATTTTATTGTTAGTTTCAGTTTTTTAGGTAAATTTTGTTAGGTGCTTTTGTCATTTTAATAGTTTTTTTTATAATATATTTCTATGTAGATTTAATTTATTTTTATTTCAGTTGTAGTAATTTTAGTTTATCAGTTTAAACTTATTTTACTTCTTTGCGAAGCAAAGTTAGTATAGTTTTAGTTAACAGTAACACTGATATAAACAAATTAGTATTTATCTAAAAAAAAAATTTTTTCGCAAACACACCAAATCCTGTGATTTAGTAAATGCTCAGAAGCTGTTGAGTGGTGTCATCCGTTGAGGTGTAGATGGGGTGTTAAAATACAGCCGTTCCTTATTAAATCAATTAGTATTGCAATTCAAATTGCTGTAGTGGAGACATTAAAAAGAAAGAAAAAATACTTCACGACCATACACACACACAAAAAAATTATTGTACATGACTGTGCTAACATCAGCCTCTCCCACACACTGTACACACACGACCACATGCTCACACACACCAGCAGTCGGTCCTTTCCCAGACACCAGGCCTCTGCTTCTGTAATTCACTTGCTATGTTGCTGCTGGTTGTTTCACAACACTGTCACATCCAATGAGATTCTCTCCCTGTCCTAGCTTCCTGCCACTCAGCTTGAACAGCACACAGTAGAGACCCTCTCGCTGTCGCTCAGACCGCACCCTCCCCTCCATCAGCGTTACTTATCAGTGTCTGGCCACTAGTCACATACACTGAGCTCTTTACTACAGGGTAATTCCACGGCCAAATCCACAGAGGGTATAATGCAAAGATTAGAGCTGCAAGGCATTACAATCCGAAATATATAGCACACTTCCAACGCTTCTCTATTCACCTGCCTGTACTCTCTCTCTCCCTAGTCTTTCTCAGTTTCAATAATTACACATCCTGCCCTGACAAAAACATACTGGTGATATCAGATAGTAATATTTTGATATAATCCATGACACTGAATTATTACATTATTCACTAATTATAGTATTTTCATGGTTCTCAAAGTTATCTCAAATAATATCAAGCCATTAATGTGGTATCATCGTGTCTAGTAAATCCAAATGATTGAAATTCACTGTTGGTACTGTAAATATCTATAAAAAACAGTATTAGCATGATACAGGTCCAAAAGCCATGGTATTTATTCACAGTATTATTATGGTACATCAAATAAACCATGGTAATACCATGATAAAATAGTTGTGGTACAATGTCAAAAAACAAGGTAGTAGCATGGTAGTACAATGAAAAAAACAATAATACCATGATACATGTAAGAAACCTATCAATAACATTGTGCATGTCTCAAAACATTAATATTATGGTGTATGTAAAAATAATATATGCATGTAAAAAACAAGTTAATATCATAGTGTATATCTAAAAAATACAAGGTAAATGCCACATCACATATTTATGTAACAAGGTAATACTGCGGTACATGTAAAAAAGAAAAAAAAAAGAGCAATAAAATAGTGCATGTCTAAAAACAAGGTAATAAAACGGTACGTGTAAAAGCAAGTTAATATTATGGTGCATATCTAAATAGCAAGGTAATACCATGGTGCATTTAAAATAATAAGGTAATACCATTGTGCATGTTTAAAAAAAAAACTAGGTAATACCATGTACACTTCTAAAAACAAGGCAATACCATGGTATTGATATAAAAAAATAAGAATAACATTTTGCATGGCTAAAAACATGTTGTCTTAAAAAAAATTAAATACCAAGGTACATTACAGATAAAAAAAATAGTTTTAGTGTTTTAGCGTCACGCGGATACGTTTCCTACGTTGTTTATGCTTTGATTTGAACAAAAACAACGTATCCGTATGACGCAGCTGACACAGAATAGCATACGCTGTTTACGTTCAGTGGATATTGTATATCTAAAAAATAAAAGGTAAATGCCACATCACATATTTATGTAACAAGGTAATACTGCGGTACATGTAAAAAAGAAAAAAAAAGAGCAATAAAATAGTGCATGTCTAAAAACAAGGTAATAAAACGGTACGTGTAAAAGCAAGTTAATATTATGGTGCATATCTAAATAGCAAGGTAATACCATGGTGCATTTAAAATAATAAGGTAATACCATTGTGCATGTTTAAAAAAAAAACTAGGTAATACCATGTACACTTCTAAAAACAAGGCAATACCATGGTATTGATATAAAAAAATAAGAATAACATTTTGCATGGCTAAAAACATGTTGTCTTAAAAAAAATTAAATACCAAGGTACATTACAGATAAAAAAAATAGTTTTAGTGTTTTAGCGTCACGCGGATACGTTTTCTACGTTGTTTATGCTTTGATTTGAACAAAAACAACGTATCCGTATGACGCAGCTGACACAGAATAGCATACGCTGTTTACGTTCAGTGGATATTCTCCAAAATGGCACCAGGGTGACGCGGAGGAGACGAATTGTTGAATAAAGTGGTTATTTTTGTTTTCTTTGCGTACAAAAAGTATTCTTGTAGCTTTGTAAAATTACGGTTGAACCCCTGATGTTACATGGATTATTTTACCGATCTCCTTGCAACGCTTCTGGACCTTGATCGTGGTAATTACATTGCTGACTATGGGAGGGTCAGAGAGCTCTCAGAATTAATCAAAAATATCTTAATTTGTGTTCCGAAGATGAACGGAGGTCTTACGGGTTTAGAACGACATGAGGGTGAGTAATTAATGACAGAATTTTCATTTTTGGGTGAACTAACCCTTTAATAGATTTATAGATTTTTAATATGGGCCATCTATGGATTATCAGACATAACATTAAAAAAATGTTTAATAGTATGAAAAATGGCCAAAAAAAGGTATGGAAACATCATAAAAAAACCCATAATACTTTTTTCTAAGCACAAGCTGTCCCTCCCACCCTCTTTCGCAGAACATAAAGGATGAACACAAGCATGTGTTTTACCTAAGTTGGAGATCCGTGAAAGCAGCACAAGCAGAGCTGGAGTGCGAATGAAACACCCCAAGCCCAGCGATCCAGTGCCAACAGTCAATCGTGCGTGTGTATGTGTGCGCACATGTGCGAGGCCATCGGGGACCTGCAGATTCAATCCAAACCACCACGAGATTTCACCACTCTGACAGCAAAACCTTTTAGCCTTCCTATGTTCCCCTACAAACGGTTTGTTAACATTACAGCCTCGGAACGACTGGATAAAAGGTCACGAAACCTTCCGGAAAACCTTTTTCTGTCACTTTCAATGAAGACTCTTACATAACAGCGCCACGGTAGTTCTGAAACCGCAGGAAACTAACGCTGAACCGACCCGCACAGTGATCTCATTGGCAGTGGGACGTACAACACATGATACGACTGATTCTGCAGACAAAACCTGTTTTACAAAGCAGAGCTATTTTTCAAAGAGCTACCCAGTGACCTGAACATGCACGTCATGTGACCCACCTTGTGATTTTTATCAGCAAGGGTATTTGAGACCTGCACGCCTGGAGTGGAAATGCTTTTTCATAGTCTGTTTGTTGTTAAGTTGATTTGGTATTTGTCGATATGGTCGCCGTCCTGTAAATCTAGACACAAAAAGTGTGTGTATGTGTACAGCAGACACGTCAGGGGCCCTCATTTCTTGTCTCTACGCGGGTCTCTGTTTGCAATGACCCTACTTTTGTAATGAAGGATGCAGAGGCACACAAACACACACTTACACTAGAGAGCTTCTTGCTGCTGTTACTTAACACACACTGGGTCTGGATATCTGCTGAGATGTGAAGCCTTCTGTTGCCAGGCCAGCCTGAAAAATTTCCCAAATCCCAGGAGGGGGAACGCAGACCCTCTGTGATCAACAACAGCCACTGCTGAAAGCCCAGAGAGCTGCGTTTATGTGTGTGTCTTTGGAAAGCAATGACATCCTGAAGAAAGAACAGAGATGTGTACTGTAGTGTAATAATATTCGTGGTTGGTGGTAATTAATAATATTCCCATCCAAGGAATATTGAAAAACTGCATAAAAATATGTGGAAACAAATGGCTTGGCAAAGTTGATAAAACTGCCTCCAGGTTTTCTATGAATTACATGCAACAAAATAATGCAAAATAATAATCACAACATACCAAAAAAATATTTATTAAACACATGAATGAATGAGTGAGTGAGTGAGTGAGTGAGTGAGTGAGTGAGTGAGTGAGTGAGTGAATTAATTAATTAAACACTACCGTTCAAAGGTTTGGGGTCAGTATGATTTTTTTGTTTTTGAAAGAGGTCTCTTATTCTGCATTTATTTGATCAAAAATTCAATAAAAACAAAAATATTGTGAAATATTATTACAATTTAAAATAACAGATTTCTGTTTTAATACACTTAAAAATAAAGGTGCTTAAAAGGTTTTCCACGGCGATGCCATAGAAGAACCATTTTTGGTTCCACAAAGAACCATTCAGTAAAAAGGTTTTTTAAAGAAACACTCTTACCTTCTTACCTTTTTATAATCTGAAAAACCTTCTTTCGCCACAAAGAACCTTTTGTGAAACTGAAAGGTTCTTGGGATGTTTAAGGTTCTTTATGGAACCATTTATACAAAAAAGGTTCTTCTATGGCATCGTGAAGCACCTTTATTTTTAAGAGTGTATATATTCAAATGTAATTTAATCCTGTGAAGCAAAGCTGTATTTTAAGCAGTCATTACTCCAGTCTTCAATGTCATGTGATCCTTCAGAAATCATTCTAATATGCTGATTTGCTGCTCAAGAAACACTTATTATCAGTGTTAAAAACAGCTGTGCTGCTTAATATTTTTGTGGAAACTGACATTTTTTTTCAGGATTCTTTAATAAAAAGTAATTTAAATAGAATATAGATTTAAAATTGAAAATGATAAACATCTTTACTCTCAACTTTGGTCAATTTAATGCATTCTTGCTAAATAAATGTACTAATTTCTAAAACAAAACAAAAAAAAAACACTGACCCCCAAACATTTATAATTGAATGAATTGACCCCCAAACATTTTATATGTCGTTTCATGGCCCCTAAAACATATATTTATGATTAATTTGTTGAAAATTTGTTCAATCACCATGGACTCATTTGGCAAAAAGTTAATTTTGGACCCTGTATGTAACTCAACTGAACAGTCGACCTCAGGGTAAACAGATATAAGACTCCTGAGAGATGCCAGGGATCAGGGCTGGAGAACCCCGGCTGGAGTTTCACCAATGATGACCCCACTAGTTTCCACACACCATATCAGTTGCAGCTCATAATGTTCAGTTTCAAGCCCACACAACACGTTTACAGATTCAAATACGAGAGCAAAAGAGGCCCAAAATAGCTCTTCCCTGCGTACACTTACCCTCTATAAAGTGCAGCATTTCACACACAACGTAACATAAAAGCGTGTAAAGGCATCTTACCCACACAAGCACATAAAAACACAAGGTGACACACTCCCACACAAACATACATCTCCTTGACAGTCCATTCTGAAGATGAAAGACTGAAAGTGGGGCAGATGATGACAAGAAGAAATGAAAACAACTGCAGTGGTAGAAATGAAAAGACCCCATCCCGCCACCCCCCACTCTCATACGCATAAAAACATCAACATAGCTCCGCTTCATTATACCGTCTCATTCAAATCCGCATCACCTGGGGGAACGGCCCAGTCAGCCCTGCAGAACCACAGAGAATCACCGGGATAATTGATAAGTAATTGAGGGAAAGATCTGGGGTCTTTTAATTAACTACAAGAGAAACGCTGCACAATTTTAAGTAACGCAGCAGTGGTTACCGAAAAGCCCTTAAATGGAATTCCCAGATTAGACTGCAGTGCTTCATGTCTTTTCAACTGACCCATTTAATGGAAAAACTTCTTACCAGAAACAGAAATACTATCATCTGACCCCTAGTGATTAGTTAACATGATTAAACTGCAGTGAGAAAACAGGAATAACCCAAGCGAGAGTGGAGAGCTGTCATGTCTTGAAACACAGCAACTAGTTAACTCTTATACAACGCAATTTAAATTATCTTTTTTTTTTAGTTTGTGTGTGATAACAGGTGTACAGAATTTATTTTAATTACTGTTTTTCAGCTTAACACAATATCATAAATTAGAAAATTAAATAAAAATGGTATTATGAATAATGATGATGTATTTCAGCTTTGACACAACAATAAAAACAATACAATTATATTTATATTTCTATATTTTTTATTTTCATTACATTACTTTTATGCAAAGTTGCTTTGGCATCTAACTATAATTAATATGAATTATTGTATTATTTTGGTTTTGATACAATATTAACACAATTATTAGAAAACAAAATGTAAAAATGAATTGTGAATAATAATAATAATTTCTTTATTATTTATCCCATTACATTTATGCAAAGTTGCTTTGCTTCAATCAAAAGATAATTTGCATTATTATTATAATTATTATTATTACTACAACTATTATTAATTTTGTTGTATATTTTATTATATTTATGCAAAGTTGTTTTTCAAAACTGTTACATTTAAATTGCTTATATGAGAATGAATGGCTATGAAAAGTAAACAGGAACAATTATGCAAATATGTTGAGTATGTTTCTTTTTGTCATTTCTACTTTAAAGGAAAATGGAGTCATTGTCTTGATGCTATTCTTTAGATATCTATAGATAACAGTATAACTACTCTTTAACTTTAGGTAACTATCCTCAATAACCAGCAAGAATCTTTAGTTGCCCAATTCACAATTTAAAGTGTCTGTGACTTGGCACATGAGATGTGGCTCCTCTAAAAAATAGTGAAGCTGAATGATTTTTTTTTTACCACACCAAACAAGAAAAAAATCCTCTTTCCAAAAAATGAATACAGAATGCTTACTGAAAGGTCTGAATTCTCCTCTGAGATATGGGAAATTGGAGTAACTATGGGAAGTTGGTGTAACAATGTGTAATTCCTTTACAGTGTATTACAAAATCTGCCCTCAGGTTTAAGAGATTAAACATCACCACCGACAACAACAACAACAACAAGTCCACCGCTTTCTAAGCTAGAACAGGCAGGATTGAGAAATATTACTATTGATGGAACGATCACGAGCTACACTTGGCAAACAGACTGTGAGAATTCAATGAAACCTGCTAATCTAGCAACTTCTGAGCAGATAGAGCGAGGACTACAGTACATCATCTGCCAAAGTTTTTCACAGAGAAAACTATTTGGAAACAGTTACGTTCCCTTGTCTTTGGACTTGAAAGTTTGAAGGGGAAAGAATGCCTTTGTGCTCAAAGTAGACTATCCTTGAAATTGCGAGTCTACCGTATAATGTTTCTCTAAGGGTGGGTTCCTGTCAGAGGAGCTCAAAAAGTACTGCCTCTGTGAAGTTGCTCAAAGCCCAAAAAATACAGTGCTATTCTGTGTTCCACAGCACACCCCATATTTTACCCCACTGTCAGCGGCTGAGAGGAAACGCCAGAGCTCAGCTTGCGCTTCAATGTTGACATTGAGGTAGCTAGTATGAATAGGTTGCTGAGAACACAGGCCACATGAATCAAATCATTTCCCAACAGGAAAAAGAAGAAGCCCTCAGGCCCTTTCTGGTATGCCTTTCCTGATGTAATCTCCAGAACAACACAAGCATGCTCAGCTAGAGGACCGTCCTCCTGATAATGACCCCGGCCACAGCGTAGTGTCCAGTCAAATCAAGTTCACGGACACGCAAGGTTACAAGTCTTCAGGCAGTGTCAACTAGAAATCCTCTGACAGCTGGTTATGCATCACATACTGACATTTACTAGAATCACAATCACATTGAATGTGGGTTGGTGTCAGACTGGCTTGGTGTAGAAACATGTACCGTGACATGCATGGCTGGTGCTACATTCAGTCATACCAGAAAATCTTCATGCATTTATGTAGTGTTTATGCTAAAGGTCGTACTGAAAGCTTGGTACGGCCTTGTAATGTTACATTAGCTTAACTAGGTGGATCCAGGGTGAGCTTGATTTTGCCAAGTAGGACAAGCTCTCGGATCAACATCATTTGTTGGTCCTGGAATATTTAAACATATGCCTCTCTTACTCCAAACCAAACCCTTAACATTATCTACCCCTAAAATCAATGATGATAAGAATGTGGTGGAAGACCCAAGCCCACACTAACCATTTAATCTGATCGGTTGGTAGGAATGTCATTCCAGGACCAACAGATTCACAAACATGTCCTACTTGGCTAAATCATGGTCACTGTGGATCCAGACCCCAAAAAAAAAGCAAAAAAAAAAAGAAGATTTGTAGATTTTTATTAGACCCTCTGAAAGCCCATTTCAACTTCTGAATAAACAAAAAATAAAGGTTATTTTGACTTCATATCTCACAGTTGCAACCTTTTTCTTATTTTGTGACTTTATATTGCACATTGTGACTAAAAAGCCTTTTTTTTTTTTTACTTTTACAATTTTTTAATCTGTAAAATTTTCTGAAAGAAATTTAGGACCAGATTTAGTAAACTAGCAAATTAGCGCGAGATATATCATTTACATATCGACTAACGCTACATACCAAGCGCAGCGCAAATTAGCATACTGGCAAATAAGCAGAGCCGCTGCTCATCAGGTGCGGGTGATCTACTTACGACACAGGCGTAAAATAGACATGCGTTTTTGGGCGTTAAATAATGGCGAAAATACCAGTAATTTGATGTGCACAAACATTAGTAAATCGCATTGCGTGATTCATTTTAATACTCTCTTCCCATAAATTTTGCGTCTGAAAGGGAAACTCCTACAAATGCATGTTCAATAAGGTCAGGCGCAAAAATAACTGAGTCCACGCCTTTTCAGCGCTAATTATTCACTGCGTGTCTTTATTAAATCATGACAGTACTATTTTAACGCCAAAAGATTGTTTGCAATGGCACAAGCTGTTAGTAGGCTAAATCTGGCCCTTAAACTTCAAATTTTAAATTTAAAGGAAAAGTTCACCCAAAATTGAAAATTCTGTTATCATTCACTCACTCTGTTGTTTCAAACCCATATGACTACCATTCATCTTCGAAACACAAATTAAGGTATTTTTCAATTTTGCCGTACATTAACATTTCAAGCATACAAAACTTTCAAGCATCAAAAAGTCAGTACATGTGTGATGCACGAGAACAAACCATATTCTTGCATGTCAAGGAAGCATAACTATGAGCTTCTGTTTACCATATTTGATGTACTCTATGTATTTGCATCAATCAATATTTAGATGTGAACAAAAGCTTAAATTAAACTTGTTCATCATTTAAAGCAATCACGTCTCTTCTGAAAACAAGAAATTTTGCCTTGGCAACTAGCTGAAATTAAAAAAAAGTTTTTTTTATTTCATTTTATTTAATAACCCTGATTCTTTGCAGGCTTTCTATAGATATATGCTATAGCATATGAATGTACCCCACTCAACACCGAAGGAGAAAGCTTTATAGTGTTAACTAGGAAATGTTTCCTGTTAGTAGATAGTTTTTTCTCATGAGACGGTTGCATTCAGACTGCTGAAGAAGAGAGTTCCCCCTGTTCTCCTCCCTCGCGCCTGCTCGGTGCTCGCCTTCTCATTTCCAGCTGTGAAGGGTAAATAAATAGCAATTCCGGACGTGACATGAAATGTTTAACAGAGCCAAGGCTGTAGTATCTATTTTGCATACCCCACCTCTTTCTCTGGAAAACAGCATTTCAGATGCAAACCAAAAGCCCTCAATCGTTCTTTGTAGCCGATATGATGCCTTTTGTCTCACGTATAGGAAAGTTCTCTTTTCAGTCCTGGCTAAAGCACATTGACTGTATTTACTACACTCATGGATTTCCATGATGCCCTTAAAACAGAGTGCATCAATGGAACGTGCATGCTGGGACAAGCAGACCTCTTTGAATCTGCATTAAGTAACAAGTGTTGATCTGCAGATGTCACAGACAGCTGACATTTCAGGAACAAGACTCATCAGACAGCCGCACATCCTTATGCCGTGTACTACAGCAACCCCCTTCTCTGTATGATTTTCGAGATGGCAGTTTCGGTTGGGTAACCATTGAGAGAAGAGTACGGTAAACAAATAGATATTTGGATTTCATGTGCAGTAGTTTATGGTAAATATTCTCAGTCACTGCTGACACCTGGGATACCGCTTTACACGGTGGCCTTCAGTTAACCTCATTCATCTGTGACAGGCCTCATCAGTCCACTGCCTGCTGCTCATTCAACCTGCAACCCTCCCCGTCCCAAAGCTGCTTCACCACGCTGACAGCTGTTGACTCTGTGCAAGAGGCGGCCTATTTAGCAAGAACCTTCAAAATTATCATTGACAGGATTTTAGCTAAGATATAAAATGTGAGCCACTAGATTTTTACATTTTGCATGTGCAAAAGTTGATGCCACAATGCTAAGGTGTAATTCAGACTGCTAGCTGGTTGGTTGCTTACTGTTAAGAGAGCCCACCTTCAAGTTTCTATGATATGATATTTTGTGTCCCTCCTTGAAGTGGTTGTTTTATGGATGTACAACATAATAGTTGATATTAGAGATGTTTTCATTTATATATGTATATTGGATATTTATTGGCTATTATTGGATTTTCAGACTTTGATTAAAGATTACCAAGACAAACACTTGTTTTCAGTGGATTAACTTGCACAGATTAACTGTTTACCTCAAGACTAGCAATGTGCGTTAATAAAGTCAATAGTGTACATTTTGATTTAAGCATGGGCAAAAGTAAGAGCCACTAATCAAAACATTGGCCAATGAAAAACAGACAGATTATCCTTTTATGATACAACTAACAGCCGTTAAATAAGACTCATGAGATCTGTGATCTTCTCCAAATGATTTGAGTGCTGTATGATGCTAATGAACACACTCAATTGTTCTCAATGTGCCCACGTTGAGAATTTATGTTTTAAGTACCTCTGGCTGACTCAGACGCACATTGTTGGAGGGATTGATTGAAAAAGACAAAGAAAAAAATGGAGCGGTAGAGATGTGAGAGGGAGGAATGCTTGTCTGGCTGCCTCCTCTGAGAGTCTCTCTGGAAAGATTTTATGGGATAACTCCACGAGAGGAGGGGAGCGCCTCTCCCTCCAAACACTGGCACGTCTCCACTGCTCCAATGACATCACTTAAGAGGGGAAATGGGACAGAACTGGGACGGCCGATCGCTTGTTTTATCTCAGCACGCAGTATTTTGCTTTGCGTCAGCCTGGTTTTTCTCTGGTGCGTCTCCCCTTTGTCAAAACCACACTTTGTCTATTCAAGGCCAGCGTTAACTTCAGGAAATTCCTTCAACGTACTGTAACTGCACTAAGTACAAAAGCCTTGCCTTCTTTCCACCAAATTCACCAAGGTGAGCAGTTGCTAGGGAATACACATCACCTGAATAATACAGCGTGCATAATAAGGAAAGACTATATCATGCCAAACATAACAGTGGTAATGGTGGATTTCGGTATTCCACAGATTGTTTGTATCCATGCAGTTTTCCTGTTATTGAATTCCTCTCTCGGTGCATATCCTCCTTCATGCTGGAAGTATTCAATCCTTGATACCCACTGTGAGACCCATGATGCTTGGCAGGTCCCACTACATCCCTCTCACCTGGCAAGGTGGAGACATTTTCCGGTATTCCCATCTCAGTGGGCCAGATTCACGTGATATTCATAAGAATGCAGTTCTTCTTAACTGTTAAGAATCCAGCCCCTGAAATGTATTCCCATGGAATCTCTACCTCAATTCCTTCTCTTTCCCTTCTGACGATCAAGTTTGTCACTCCGAGGAACTTTAATCTGCAATCCCTCCCTGTACTGCATGAAATGTGAGGGCGGACAGAAGTATGCGTTGCGGTTAAAGAACACTTGGTGGTCCTAGTTATCTGAATAGTTGCATCAGAAAGGATGGCATCTTTGCTCCACGAGAATTGTCTTCATTTGTGTGTTCTCTGCCTCAGGGCTTATAACAAGCTGGTCAAATGGTTCCAGCTGCCCTTTGTTTATGAACTATATGCAAAACAGTTCAAAACAAGCTAAATTTATTGCTGTTTCAAAATGTAATACATATCAGATGGAAAGGAACAGAAAGACAGAGAAACAGAGATGAGGTATTCAGCCACATAATACTCAATTATTTAGGCATTTTCATACTAAAAGAATTACTAGTGACATGAAACATGAGACTGACAGTAAGGAGCCTAAAAATAGGTGGGTAATTTTTCCATACCAAGTTCCTCATTACAAATAAGGCAATTCTAGTGCCAAACTACATAGCGAATGCCATTAAATATAAATGAAGGCCAACTGTGGGGATAAAAAGGTTGAGACATGAATGTACACTAACATTGCACAGAGGTCTAGCTTTGTGCGGTACCTCAATAACTGACTGATGCATAATTCTTTTGCTATATATGTTGAGAATAAGGCTTTTAGACTGTTGATTTCCTGAGGGCTGTTCTATTAAGAACCATCAACCTCCTGCACAATCATGAACCGCAAAACAGACAACTGAAAGGAATATTTCTTCAATAAATGAAAATTATGTCATCATTTGATAGCCTTTGTGTTGTTCCAAACCTTTATAATGTTTATAAAACACAAAATGAGATGTTTAGCAGAATGATAAAGCTGCCTTATTCCATTCACTGAAAACGAATGGGGACAATGGTGGTCAAGGAAGATTTTTGGTCATTAAGGACGTAAATTTCAATTTATTCACCACAGTAAGCTTCAGAAGAATTGCAAAATATTGAAAGATTATCAATATTAATGCTTTTATGGTGCCTTTTTCGTATTTTTAACGGCTCCTGGTCTCCATTCACATTCATTGTATGGAAAAAAGCAGCACAAATATTCTCCTAAATGTCTACTTTTATATACAAGTCTGGATTGACATAAAGATGAATAAATGATAACCAAATTTTCATTTCTGGTCAACTATCCCTTTAAGGAGGCTCCAAAAACGGATGCTACTTATGGCTTTCAGAAACAGGCCTTTTCCACGACAAGCTTTAAGAGGATTTTCATCGTGTTCTAAACCAGCTGCACAGGAGCGTGAAGCTTTGCTGTTCTTTGTTGCTTTCATGGTAAAAGAGTGGCATCAATAGTGGCTCTACTGTCTGGATATGCCCAGAGGGAGCAGCAAGCATACAGATACCCACGCCAGAGGAAGACAGCAGCCCATAGAGGGGTCATCGATCCCCACACTGACACAGAGCCGCTACACTATTCACACTCTGCCATTCAGAACTTCAGCCATCGATTCCTTCTATATATCTGAACCTATCTTCACTACAAAGCCTCAGATCAGCTGACTGACAAGCACAGATTCTGCTTTCATGGACACCTGGTAAGCTGCTGCTACTTCCGAGGTAGGCAGACATTATCACAAATTCACAACGTGTTACAGAATCGGAGTAGGAAACAAAATACGGAAAATCAAACAAATAAACAGGGGACAACCTGAGAAACTTGTACAAGTGGTTAAACATAATTAAATATTCCTGCATCGCTTTTCACCTTTGATTTATGCATGCATGGTATATGAAAAATAATAGATTAATTTGCATAAAGCACCCACAATCTGAGTCATAAGCTTTATATTTGTTGACCAAACACATTAATATTACTGATATACTGCACTGGAATGAGCAAAATCATTCATGTCAATCTAAGGCTGCATGATATCAAGACATATTGATCAATATCACAATATGGCTTTGAGTTTTGAGTTGGATCTTTTAATGAGTAATAGTATACACCCAAATTTTTCACGTTGTCCCAAATTGATCAACCAAAAAGCGACTTCATAGTGAAAAGTAATAGTTTTATTTTTTATGCAGATACACTTCATTAAAAAAAACCCAGCCCAATAAATCTGAAAGATCAATTCTTTCCAAGTCATCTGGCCGAAAAAAAATTTAATATTGTGCAGCCCTATTTCAATACTGCAGCGTTGCCTTCTGACATCTTAGATATTGCAGGGACCAGGTATCATTGAGAATTTCCCCACTCTTAAATTGACTTTGTTTTTTAAGTTTAACTCAAAATCACGATATTTCCGACTCGAAGGCCACATAAGTCCATTAAGCACGATTTTAAAAGGCTTCAAAATGACTCCCGGCTGTCCAGTAACCACATGCGCGTACAGTATGTTACTCTCCAAGCTGCAGAGCCTGGATATGTCATAAAGCCGTCACGGGGAGTCTAGAGGAAGACGAGCAGCCTGCACGCTGACATCCACTCATTGGGGAAAGGAATGTTTTTCATCTCAATATCAAAAAAAGCTCTTGAGCGCTGGAGTACAAAAGCAGGTTGGGGATGTGTACTGCGCCCATGGAGGGAGAGCAAATGAATAGAGCTGAGAGATGAAAGAAAAGGGCTATAAAGGTCTGGAAACAGCATTGATCAATCGATCCTGTTCCCCTCCTATTCTTTTCCTCCTTCTCCCCACCACATACTCTCTCCCTACTGTGAGACTTTGACACTGTGAAAGGACATTGAACTTCTGAAGACTCCCTTTGCACTTGTACTCGCATCTGATCACAAGTTGACAGAGATAAATAGAGGTGTAAATCGGATCTCTCACATCACATTCAGAGGAGTTGAAAACACGTGACTACATTGCATTTGTAGTGTAAACGCTAATCCGTTCTGAGACGTCACAGAGAGCAGTGATGGACCGCCTACTCACCTGTCGTCAACCAGTGCACTAAAACAAGGATTTTGAAATAAATTAAATGAAAATTCATCCTATCTATTTTCTTATTGTTAACAATTCATCCATGCATGTTACATTTTTTATCTCATAATGTTTAATCAAAATGTCATAACTGGATCTTCAGGTGAAATGTCTAACCCTACTAAACCATACCCTAAACCTAGCCAATAGTGTAAACAAGAGCAAATGTGAGATACGTATGTATTTATTTATTGAAGCAAAAATGGTGACCTGTACTGAACTATCCCTAAGATAATGAAAAGCATTCTGCTCAAAACATCACGTGTGGCCAGATTAAAATTTCAAAAGTATATATGGAACATGCAAGATGTATAAACAGCAACAGATGGCCACTTGCGATCAAATGACCTGAGACAGATTTCAATACCAGGTTCAAACACATCCACAGACTCTGTAAAGTATTAGATTCAAGGTGCAATCACAAAAAAGCAGCTATAGCCAACAAACTTAGAGTTCAAAGAAAGAATTGCCATAACATTAATTTGCCTTTTATGCTGCAGAACAATGTGGCCCAGGTCTTGAGTTCATGCATGCATACCTGTGAGGGAGTGTACTTTAAGAGCTTGCCTGGATAGGCCTAACTTGACACTCATTTTCCAGCAAAGGGTGAAACCAGGTTGACTTAAGCTCCACCCCTCCAATGTGTAAACAAATTTCTGGTCCAGCTGGCTCTACTCACCCATTGGCTGATACTGTCCCTGTCAATCACAGCGGCACTGTTTGAAATGTATTACAAACGCACAAAAAAGGGTAAACACTAATCCACGCGCTCTCCGAAACAATAGGATTTTCATTAAAAGCGCTAGGATTTCTTAATCATCCAAGAGCCTTGGAAATGTACACTAATAATAAGCATGAAAAACGAGCATGCGGAGGCAATACTCGGCAGAACACGGTGAAACTGTAGGACGGTGACCCTGCAAATAATCCTCCTTTATTTATTTGAACATGCTGGTCTTTCAACATTCAACGCAAGAATGTCTCACGCAGTAAATTTCATTTCTCACTAAGTCTGTCTTCTTTCTTTGCCTCTTTATGGCATGCAAAGTCTAAAAGTGAATAAAATCTCTTCAGAAAACTGAATCAAGTGAGATATTTTCTGTTCAAACAGCCATTTGTTTGGCTATCAATATTAAATAAAATTAAATAAATTAAAAATGAAAGTTTTGCATCGCAGTATAGTGTAGAATACTTAGTACAGTATATTATAGTATACTCTAGTACAGTAAAGTATAATATATGATGTACTGTCATATGTGCAATAAAGTATAGTGGTATAGCTATTACATAGTATAGTATATGCAACTGCCACATAAATCTGTGCACAATCACCTCAGATCAAAAGTCAAAACAATGTGTTTCATAGTACAGTGCAGTATATCGTAGTATACTGCATTAGAGTATACTATAGTATGCATTACTGTATAATGTGTAACATATGCCTAACTGTTATATGACATGGCCAATAAATCTTTGCACATGTAAAATGGTTAAGGCTATATGCATTGCACAATATAGTTTGGTACAGTACAGTACATTACTGTTGTAAACTGTGCACAACCTCAAGTCTATATGCTGCAGTGTATTAATGTACAGATCACATAGTACAGTATAGTATTTGATATAATGTTATTCTAACGAAAGACCTCCTTAATGCTGTCTTAACCAACGGTTTAAATAATCAACGCTAAATTGCACGGTTTATTTAGTAAAGCAACAAAATCTGGCACTGCATGTCGGTCACAATGCATGAAGCACCGTAAGCCCTGCAAACACATGAAATATACACAGCAACAGCTCATTATATAACCAGCCGGGATGAACCGAGTGACATCACGACGGGATACACTCAATGGCTGCGTCTCAACGCCTAGTAAGGCTGCCTACCTAGACAGCATTACTGGAGTCTGTTCGGAGCGCGCCGAACAAATCACACCGCGTTTTAGGAACCATGCGCTATGGTGCGCTCGCTAGGTTTTGGAACAGAACCGATGTCTATTAAAACACAGTGACAGTGCAGCGGAGACAAAAGTGTTGTAGCCTACTTGTTGTACGTGCTATTCTTAATTAAACAGACACGGGCGATAAATGCACTTGCATAAGCCGCGTCGCCGTGGATTAAACGGGTTGAAGTCGCAACTCTAACACTTCCGCGATTGTGTTTTCACATCAAAAGGCTTCCAGCAACAGTGTTGACTCAGCAGAAGTGCGCACAGATAGGACGAGTGTCAGTTTGTTAAAAAAAAAAAAGTACAGCTGACTGATCAATAACCCGCAGATAAATGGATGTTTATAAGTCTATCTGGAGCGATGAAAGGAGGCGGGGTGGCGCAGTTACTCAGCCCCGGCGAGAGCGCTCCCTGCTCGGGCTTACAGCTCACAAGTAACCGCCCCGCTTCCAGTGAGCTACTTCAAAGTAGTTATATAATTTTTAATCGAGATGACAAACAGCACATCTTGAACATCTCGCCAGGTCGACCGCAGACAGGTTGACATAATAATTAGTGCAATTGTCACAGTAAATATTTACAAAGGTTTTGAAATAAACGTCACACTCTTGTTCCTCCTGCGTCCTTTAGTTCCCAGCCATTTTTCCAAGATCGCAAGCAAATCCAAAAGACAGTTTTGTGCTGGTAAATTAGATGCACGGACTTACTGTACGGTATAACGGGCAGGGACGCGCGAGGCTCTCCGTGCGTTCTCGCGCACTGCCGGTGGAATTGTCTCCCCTCCTCTCGTACAATGATGTCTGCTGCAGCCGAGCTAATAGCTCTATCTCTCCGTGCCCCCACCTCCAGTGAGTGAGTGAGTGAGTGTGTGACGGAGGGAGTGAGTGTGTGGA
The DNA here is from genome assembly GCF_001515605.1 of Sinocyclocheilus anshuiensis. Classification (NCBI taxonomy): domain Eukaryota; kingdom Metazoa; phylum Chordata; class Actinopteri; order Cypriniformes; family Cyprinidae; genus Sinocyclocheilus; species Sinocyclocheilus anshuiensis. The sequence continues at coordinate 994,263 of NW_015547654.1, forward strand.
GGCGTGCGTAAGAGTGTGTGTGAATGTGTAATCCAAATATGGAGCAGTTGGCCGGCCCAGTTAAAGAGAAGGTATTGGAGGCTGCTCCATTAAAAGTATAGAAAAACATAATGACGTTTGTGGCTCCATAAATAAATGGTGTGTTTTAAAGTTTAATTTAGTTTCTCTAATCTGATATACACAGCAGCGTTCCGGGAGTGCTGCTATTTAGTACAAAAATTCTGAGAAGGGAAACTGCACAGTTTGTATCATTCGCTCAGAACAGAAACAGGAAATGGAAATCCAGGAGTGGAGCTGCAGCCGAGTGATTATAGAACGCTATGAAGCTGTGTCACTCCGCTCCACCCATTGAGTGTTCCAGACCGGGGTTTAGCCTGTGCATAAACATGAAAAGATAGACGCCGTGGCTTCTTTGGAACTCTGCCAGCGATATTTATTAAAGAAATGTATGAAATAGACAAATATAAGTTACTTAATTTCTTCTTTTATGAAAGCAATATCGCATCAGCAAAAGATATCACAAATATCAGCATGCCTGTGGCCACATCTGCGGCCTTGTATTATTATATAAATATCTGAATTTTTTTTCCATCAAACCAGTTCAGCCAGCAGCCGAATTGGTCATTTGTCAAATCATTCAGTCGCCTGTCAAAAAAAGTTAAAGGATTAAGTTCAGTGTTATGAAATATCGTGGATGTATTCGATCACAACAAATAGTAATAGGCTACTATCAGAATGTGCATTAGGTTAGAGTTTACTATTTGTTTTAGAGTTGTGATTGACCAATGAAATCTTTAGAATCAGGCGGGGGGCGGGGCTTGCGGTTGGATTGGTTTGGAGAGGGGAAAAAATTTGTATTATTCACTTCACTAGCCATTATATGTAAACACCTAGAAGAAAAACAAAGTGCAATAAATGGTAAAACTGTTACCAATGTGTATAATAAATGTGTATATAAAATAAAGCTAGAATGCTCTATAGATATCGCATTGACCATTGTGATTGAGAGTAAGAAGCAGGGTTAAAGGGTTAGTTCACCCAAAAATGGTCACCCTCAAGTCATCCTAGGTGTATATGACTTTCTTCTTTCAGACGAATCCATTCGGAGTTATATAAAAATTGTCTTTGATCTTTCAAGCTGTTAAATGGCACTCAGCGGGTGTTGCAGTGCATCAGTCTAAAATAAGTGAAATAAAAAGCACCCATCCATAAAACAAAGTGTCTCACATGGCTCCGGGGGGTGAACAAAGGCCTCCTGTAGCGAATCGATGAGTTTTGTAAGAAAAATATCCATATTCAAAACGTAATAATCACTTTAATCTAGCTTGCGCCAACGTCGATTCGCTACAGGAGACCTTTGTTCACTCCCCGGAGCTGTGTGAGACACTTTTTATTAAGGATGGGCGCTTTTTATTTAACTTCTTTTGGACTGATGCACTGCAACACCCGCTGAGTGCCATTAAACAGCTTGAAAGATCAAAGACATTTTTAATATAACTCCGACTGGATTCGTCTGAAAGAAGAAAGTCATATACACCTAGGATGACTTGAGGGTGAGTAATTTATGGGCTAATTTTCATTTTTGGGTGAACTAACCCTTTAAGGCTAGATGGTATACAGGTGTGGCTACTGGGCATACACACATCAATATAGCGTAATTTTTGCCACAATGTACAATAATTACTGTTTTTGCATTATTGCAAGGGGTATGTTTAGGGTTGGTGTAGACGTTAATAAAACACAATCTAATAGGTAGAAAATTTTATTTCATTGTTAGTTTCCGGCCACAGCTGTATCCCTTCTAGCCACAATCAGCACAAGCAGTTTTTTTCTGGTTCTGAGAGCAAGTTTGCAGTCCAGTGCCCACAGTTACTTCATGTAAATAGCCTTATGAAACTAATTTTCTGTTCTGCTTGCTATGAGTAGAACATTCTGTTTCAACCAGAAAACAAAATTTACATGGAGTGAGATATATATGACTATTGTTCATTTTGCTCAGACACACCCGGGTCAGTTTAAATGACAATGGTAGTCTATAATATTTTCTTTGAGAATACTCATAAACCCCATTATGGGGGGAATAGAATTAGACTAAATGTTAAATGCATGCAATCACATACACAGACACATTGTGGTCAGCATTTGGGAAGGGACTTTCCACAAGAGTTTGCAGCTATGTTTCTATGGAGACTATAACATACCCATCCTCCACCCTGGAATACATCAGCATATCTGGCCTATTATTTAAGAGTCTCAGTGCACAGCATCTGGTCAAGAAATTTTACATGACTTACATTTACCTGTAATACAACATTTGAAAACATTGCCAAAATGAATTATAACAGTGCGCACGCAGTGTGAAACGTTTTTCCTAAAAATGTTTATAAAAAGAGTGGGAGACACCACAGATATAACAGTCATACTTTTTCGTCACAATGAAAATAGCTCTGGATGATGGCATGGCATCAATTATGATTATGAAGGACACGATCAATTGTATTTGAAAATACTTCACTTGAAATAACATGACATATAACTTTACCTTCTTTGGTGTTTTATGTACTATTCTAGTATTTAACAGTATTTATGCAGTATATAATATAACATTTTGAAATATATTTTATTTTATATTTATATTATATTTATTTATATTTTCGGTTTTTATTTGAATTTTAGTTGAAGTTTTAGTATTATTGCTATGTGTTTTACATGAATTTTGTTTTAGTTTCCATTTATTTTATTTCAGTTTTAGTAATTTGAATACTTTTGGTTTTTGGCAACATTTCTAATATTCACTTCACGTTTTACATTTAATTTTATTATTATTATTATTATTATTATTTGTTTATATTGCTAATATTTTTGGTTTTACTTAACAAAAACAACATTGCATTTAGTCACCCTCATGAACAAACCTTTATGACTGAATGTCTTCCATGGAACACAAAGATGAATTTCTGAAGAATATCATGACCGCTGTTTTCAATCATGAAAGTGAAGGAGCACTCTATTCATAACTTTGTCTCAAAATGACAAAAAGCAGCATTACTAAACTACAGCTTTTGGTACATGCAACTCAAGCACTATATTCCAAGTCTTCTGAAGCCAAACTGTAACTTTTTGTGAGAAACACACTGAAATTTAAGTCGAAATTTAAGCACTGAAATGGAATATAAAAACTGTATACATTGTCACAAAATCGCGATGCATTCCTAGGCGTCTTGTGACACATATGAGCAACCTTTATGGTGTTTTCTTGTCATTGTGGAGCTTGACAGTCCCTTTTCACTTTCACTAGTAAATAAACAATGGGTAAATAATGACAGAATTCTCATTTTTAATGGGAAATCTGGTGGTGAATCTCAAAGACTGTTGCTAAGGATATGTTGTGTGTGTGTGCTGCTCTCTATGGATGGGCTATTGATCTTCTGTGAGGAGGCCACGTTAGGCTTCTCCTGTGGGCCTGCTGCTGTTTACACTTTAGTGCCCTAATGATCAGCCACTGCTTCTCCAACCCACATCCACATGCCAGATCACACCATCATACACCGCCTGCCAAAAAACACATGCAGCTTTATTCAAAGTGAAAATGAGGGATGTGATTGCGGCGGCATTTTAACATTTCACTTTCTCTGAATGCTGACAGACCGAGTTGTCTGTACCTGTTTTAACACCACACCCAAGCACTGAGTGCCTGTCAAATCCACAGCACAGCATGCACAGCACTCCTCCTTCCCCTGGCATGTCAGATGTTCATCTGTATATCAGCCACGCACTTTATGCCAGTCATCTTCTCCTGCAAGCACAGTCACGCTCGGTAGGCATCTTGTCAAGTTGTATTCACTATGATGGAAGGACATGTTGATTCCCATACCTTATTTCTGCTCTATCCTCGCAGCCACAGCTGTCTTGAAGTTGCAGAGAGTTTGGGTTGTGTGAAGAAGAACGTGTGCTCTCAGCAGACTATGGCAAAGGGAAGAGAGGCTTGTTTCTAGATCAAGACTTCTGCCCTCTACTGGTCACAGAGAAAGATTTTTTTTAATAAATGAATAATCTGGCCAAAAAAATAATAAAATACTGTCCCGTTATTGACCCAAAAGTAATGGCACACATTAATGTCTGAAACAAAAACAGTACAGAATGAGTTTTATAATTTAATACTAAGTTCATTATTTAGGTTTATTTTTTTATCAATAATTCAAAGTATGACCGATAGTATTGATTTAGTATGATTGCTCATACTTTGGCAAACAACACTTGCTTAGTGAACATCACTTATTACACATAATAATAATATAGCATAAAAACAGTGATTGATGTTTCTCACGATAGCCCCAGCAGTACTTGATGGATGAAAAGGAATCCCTTTTCTTTCTATGGAACATTGAGAGAACTTTATATTAGAAGATGTTCAGCTTGAGCTTTTAGCAAACAGAAACTGCCCACACAAGTCTCTCTAAATTGGACTCATCTGTTGTACAAACCTGACAGGGAAAATGTTCCCTTATCAGCCCTCACTCATATCTCTCTCTGAGCACCTTATGAGTTTCCACTGTAATAATCATTTATTGAATGTGATATTGTCTTGCTGTGATAGTGGATAATGCATCACTAAATCAAACCCCTTCTGCATTTTTCACAGTGCTGCGCATCCATATTTCAATATGTGCTGGACTTCAGAGAATGTCTGTGTGGATGATCTCTGTACTTGTTCAACATACTGTAAGTGTTTGTAAGCTGTAGACATGTGAACAAATGCATGTGTGGGTGTTTGCTATCGCACACTCTTCTCTAAGTTTATTTTACACTTAAATGAACTCAACAAATAAAGAGTGCTAAGGGATTTATCTTGAGCAACATCCTTACATCTACAGCCAGAACACCCTCTCCTCTGATCTTTAGTATAAATGCTTGGTCCGCCTATATAAACAAGTGTTATTTAAGTCATACTGAATAAAAAACACATTATATAATATTAATGTGTGGATTTAGTTGTGTGTTTAGGCATGTTATCGCTGTTAACACTTTATGACATCTGTTTGTGTTTGTAATACATTTTTAGGGTTTTATAGTTCTGTTATATAAAGGGTGGTCC
>NW_015547654.1:999619-1034124 GCF_001515605.1 Sinocyclocheilus anshuiensis
TATATTTTACATTTCAAAATAACTTTTCTATTTTAATATATTTTCAAATGAAATTTATTCCTGTGATAACAAAGCTAAGTTTTAAGTTTTCACATGATCCTTCAGAAATCATTCTAATATACTGATTTGCTATACTCAAGAAACATTTCTTATTATTATCAATGTTGAAGACAGTTGTGCTGCTTAATATTGTTGTGGAAGTCGAAATACATTTGTTTTCAGGATTCTTTGCGGAATAGAAAGTTCAAAATACAGCATTTATTTGAAATATAAATCTTTTGTAACATTATAAATGTCTTTATTGTCACTTTCGATTGTCTTAATGCATACTTGCTGAATAAAAGTATTATGGAAGCTTGTTTCCACAACGGAGTATAAAACAAATAAAAATAAAAAAGGTAATTGCAATGTCTCACAATTTTGAGATTAAAATATGAGAAAAAAGTCACAATATAAACTCAAAATTGTTAATTGAGAGATAAACAATTGCAAAAACAGAACTGCAAGATGTAAACTAAGAATTCAGAGGAAAACAGACAAGATTGTGAGACAGACTCACAAATCTGAATTGTTCAAAACATGCATTTGGAGAAAAAAAGTCAGATTTGTGAGATAAAAAGCTGCCATTTTTAATCCATAAAGAATGGATTTCTAATATGTCATTTCAAGCATGTCATCATTTCGATTGATAGGTTTATTAACAAGCAAAATGAATGGTTGGGAATCACTGCTATAGTGATTTATGAGGTATTCAGTCACTGGTGTGACAAGAGCAGGCAGACAGGCACAGACAGAGCCGGGAATTCTCCAGCGGATATTTATCAGATGACAGTGTAGTGTAAACCTCAGCATTGCATGCTGTTTCACAATAGCATTTCACATCCTCATCATTCTTAGCATTCCATGTGGCGTAGATCTGTACGCTTTGTCGTGGAACATACATTCGGTTATCTGGGGCTTTTGCATGCCTTGAATTTGAAGTTATGATGCAGCTAAAACAAACAGTTCCCAGATTGGACATGGAGAGTTTCAAATCGTGTTTATTTAATCAACTTGTTGGACAAAGACCTATTAACGTTAATCTTGGAATGCCTAATGTGATCTTTAGAAAGTTTAGCCTTAATTAGTGGTTGGAAAATCCATGAGAACATGCTGAGTCGGGAGAAATCTTGCCCCTCTCCGTCACGCAGCCTGATAGAGTGAGCAAGCGACAACATCTGAATAATGCATAACCCAACAGCTCAAAGGTAACTCGTCTTCCACTTATCATACCACATTTAGCAACACAAGGTGGGAAAAACAGAGAGAAACCCAGGAGCTACAGACTGAAACCCCCTTTGTAGCTTTCTCTTTCCTTTGAGACTATGAGGGGCTCTTCAGATGGTTGGTAATGCCCCTGAAAGCACATGCACATGGAAATGAGGCTGGCTGAGGAAGCTTGCCATTCTAACAGTACTCACATAAGTGGGTCTAAGACATGCATCTTCAGGATCTAATGTTCCTGGCAGAAGTTATATGTGAATTTAGTGGTTAATAATTAGTTAGAGCTTCATGTGTTCAGTTGGACTGTTTCACATTATGGTGACTTATACAGTATCTTTTGGTTTTTAATAAGGAAAGACATGCATATTAATGTATGCAAACTGGATGCATTGATTTACCAAATAATAGATTTTTAAGTGTCTCTGTACAGGTTGCATGAATGTTAAAATCAACATGAAATGGCAATCACAACCTATTTTATAATAATAAATAACAAGTACCACATTTTCATAACTCAGAAAACAATACAGAATATATTTATTTCTGTTCTTGGATATCTAGCTTACTTGCTAATATGTGGCATAAACAAAACTGAGTATATTTCAAAGGCCTGAGGCCACTAAGCCTGTCAATCAAATGTACTGATTATTCGACCCTATAAAGTATCTACTGTATCATATTTTATACACAAATTTCTAATGGCTCAAAATTATGAACATGATCAAAACTTTGAAAAACCTGTTGTACATGATCTACTATGTGCCTTCTGCAGTTTTTAAGCAAGTAAAAGGCCTTTTAGTATAATTACAAAAACGCTCCCCTTCGGATCGTGGTTCATGTGTCTTTCTGCTGTGAAATCCTTATTGATTTTAATAAAGTAAATTTAATAATAACTTTTATATTGTTAGCAATATTTCAAGATGAACACTTACTGGACTGAAGTAACTTATGTTTATTTGATTACCCATTCATCATTTGTTTTAGAAAATTCATGTTAAAATATATCAAATATGATACATCATGCTTGATTCAACATTCATGTTCAACATCTCTCAATCATCACTGTATTACATTGAATTATATGTTCTGTCCCCCCATGATAAATACTACAAATACAACTAAAAATTTAACAGCCTTGTTTAAAGATTAAAAAAAATTGTTTTTGAAAATGTTATAGGCCTTAGAGGACAGATAGACATATAAACCAGGGTGAAAAAAAATCTTAATTTTCCACAATGCCATTACCTGTTGAAACCTGTATTAACTTTCATTTCCTGCCATTCCAATTCAAAATCCAATTTACCTTTATGTGGGGGTGGCAAAATCAATTCAAATTCACATCTATAGGGTACCAGATCTTCAATTCAGAATTTTGTCCATCCCTGCTGTGGCTGCTCCCTGTCATGCCTGAGGCTGAGACCTTGACCCCTTGGTTTTGCACAGGTTTGCAGTCAGTCGCAATCAAAACGATCGGTTAACAGTGTCCAATCTGACAATATGCACTCTTAAAAATAAAGGTGCTTAACGATGCCATAGAAGAACCTTTTTGTCTAAATGGTTCCATATAGACAATTTAACATCTGAAGAACCTTTCTGTTTCACAAAAGGTTATTGACTGAATGGTTCTTTGTGGGAACCAAAAATGGTTCTTCTATGGCATCGCTTGAAGAACCTTTTGAAGCACCTTTATTTTTAAGAGTGTAGGGCTTGGAGACATCAGCTAGAAAGAGAATTAATTTCAGAGACAGAGCAATTATGTTTTGCACTGATGGATCATGTACTGTAATACCAGGCATCAGTTTTGATTGTATGCTAACTTTAATCTCTCAGTTAGTTCTATGCTAATTCTGATAATGTTAGCCAGAAAAAGTGAGTAAAAAATCTAAAGGGAATGAAAGAGAGTGCCGCTGGTTAAATATTGACATATGGAGAGAGCAGCCCTGAAGACACATTAACCCCCCGTCACTTACTCACTTACACACACACACACACACACACACACGCATACACACTCGCTCACTGCTGAGGGACATCAGTGCACTACAGCATGCAGAGTCTGTTCCTATGATAGAGGGGTCGATCTGGGGGTGGCTGAATTATGGATGAGAGAAACAGCGGCAGGCGGCGAACAAAATGGGAATCACCTTTCACACTGGCTGCTGTAAACGCAGTGGACCGGAGGTAGCCATGAGTCAATGGCGTCTATGAGATGAACTGATGTGTAGCAGTGGGAAAGTGGAAATATCAATGGATAAGCAAATTGCATACATGCATCATGTGGAACAAAACACACAGATATCCTGGAATCAGTTATAAATACAGATCTATGTGTCTGTAGTGGTTCTTAATAGGGGCTGCGGCTTACTAGAGGACCTCTGCATACTTCCAAAGGGGCCACAACATGGCTTAAAACGATTTAAATAGAATAAAACAAGATTTAAAATAAGCTGATTTAAGCAGAAAACATAGACTGAAAAAAATTATGTAGAAACAATTTTCACTCAGAAACTGCTAATAAATTACAAAGAAACAACACATAACTAAACTAAACACAAATTAAACATGACATTTTCAAATAGAATGTCTAAAATAGTATTTTCTATATTACCAGGAAGGAATTACTATTTGTGAGTAAAAAGTTTCACACAAAGTTTATGGCCTCAGGTGTTTGTGATTACAAGTCAGAATAGCCATGTACAAAAACAATGAACATTCAATGGAATTTAATTATTTATTATTATTTATAATTATTTTAATATATTGCCACTCCTAGTTTCTGTCAATTTAGAAGTTTAAAAACTGAGCAGCTTTGTCATCAGAAATGACAGCAGCTGAAGTTTGTTATTGATATACTGATATATTGTCTTTTGGGGGCATTGGAGTCAAAAGGATTGAGAATCACTGAAACAGATGAATAGTTCTGTTGTTACATACCCACTCTCATATCCAAAAAGTGAAAATATCACCATAAAAGCATCAAACAATTAGTTTATTTTTCACTAATTGAATGTTTCAACTGTTTCTGTCCATACAATGCAAGTCAGTGCAAGTTCAAAACAAAACTAAGCCCTATTGACTTTCATAAGAAAGTAAGTCATACATGTTTGGAATGACAATGATGAATGACTTTTTTTTTTTCCAGTGAAGGTGCAAGTGTTCTTCCACCAATCTTTAGTAGCAGACATGAGTTTGGACAGGCGATGTGGCACAGAATCAATGCCAGTCACATCGATTTCTTGTGTCAAGGAAGAGCTCACTGGCTCACTCGACTCATTGCTACAACAAGGACAGACAAACACAGCCTCATCAGAAACTCAGCGTCTTCTTTCTTTTCAGATTTTTTTTCAAGAGCTGATTACTAATTAGTAGCGGATCTGCAGAGAGATGACGCTCATTCGACACAGTATTTTGACTATACTGTGACTGTATACCTTGTATATACCTTGTATACCTGACTGACTGAACGTTCACTATGAAAATGTGAGAAGTCTGTCTATCGCAGCATCACATTTATTACCTTAATCTTTCATTCCTATCAGTGATGGAATGGCACACGGACCCGATGACCTCAATCCATCGTTTGATGTTAGCACCACTGAAGCGTGTTCAGGTATGAGTGTGTAACTCCCTCGTGACCACAGAGTTCTGTCTGTGAGAAAGAAGCAGTTTCATAATGACGCTGTGTACAGATAACTGTCTCAGAAGATTTTCTTAAGGACACATTTAACACTTTCTTTTTCCCTTAATGAGTACTTCTGTCATTTTAAATGACTGGAACAGCTTGTTTTATATACTTTAAGTTAGAGTTTCAAAAGAAATACTTAAGAAGCACTTATATATTTTTTTTTACTCCAATGTGTAGAAGAGCCCAGAAGATTTATTCAATAATCTCTGAAAAACCTAACACAAACAGAACCAACATTAAAATGTTATGGCATCTAACTAAGGAGAGTTAATAAATTATCTGCATGTGATCTGCCCTTTATTCTGTTTAACCAAAATGGATTCTGAGTGAAAGTCGGTTTAAGATTTACAAATGCGTCAGTATGGAGTGACTATTTATTATTATTTATCTATTATTATAATTTTGGTTTATTGTATATTTGTATTTGATTTCATATATATATATATATATATATATATAAATCAATGAAATGTGTACAGTATTATGAAGAGAGGACAGAGGATAAGAGGGGAAGCGTTAATAAAATTGAATATTTTAATATTCTTATTTATTGTTTTTTAATTTTTTTATTACAACTTGTTTAAAGTTGTAAAGTAATAAATACAAATAAATGTATCACTTTAATTAAGCCAATTTGTAATGAAACGCAATGTATTGAAAGTCTTCACTGACTCATTCTGAGGTTTTCTCTCATATATGTAAAGCCCTTGGATCTCACAGTCATGTATTGGCAGCAGTATGTGGTCTAAACATCCTGAATGGTTGAGGCCAGACATACCTGAGGTCATTGTGTTCAGTCTGTAGTTCCTGCATCACATTCTCATCCACAGTCATCAAAGGAAATTGCTGTATGAGCTTTAATCTGCGGGAAACAACAGTGTGTGAGTGCCTGCACTCTGGGTAGGTCTTTGAATTCAGATCTATGCACTACACTGAACAACATATTTCAAAGGAAGCCAGCAACACGTGAAACCTAGTGAATCAGCACTGTCAACCATATAAGCGGTTCACTGATAAACAGGACAATCAGTCTCCAAGAGCTTTCGTGCTTCTGAAGGGTTATGGAGCTTTTTTTTTTATCAGTTTCCTTTAACTTATTTTTCTGTTCCCCAGTTTCTAGGTCAAGGGCTCCCCCTATGGCAGACTGCCAGTTGTAGCCCAGTCTCACATAATCCAGCACAATAAATCAAGCCTCCTCTGAGTTCCTGCAGCCCTGCTCTAGCAACCCGAATTTGACACATAGGCGAGTTACATAATGTGACTGCTCACCGTCTGGCTGAGTAACTGGTTTAACCTACGGCTGGATTCTCTTCAGGGAGTTTGTGAGTGCTTATGTCAGATGTTTGTTGAACAATAGGTAAATAAACGAGAGGCAAATTGAATCTAGTGTGATTACCTGGGCAGGGTGGTTTTTCAATGTAAAAAGGTGATTTTTAAAGTATATTTTATTATTTTAAACAGACAATGTTTTCAACACTGACAATAATAAGTGTAATAATTAATGTTTCTTATAGTTATATGCGCTGTATATACAGTTAGGTCCATATATATTTGGACACTGACACAATTTTCATAATTTCGGCTCTGTAAGCCACCAGAATAGAATTAAAATGAAACAAACAATATGAAATTGAAGTGCAGACTTTAAGCTTTAATTCAAGGGGTTGAACAAAAATATAACATAAAATGCTTAGGAATTACAACCAGTTTTATACACAGTTCCCCTATTTCAGGGGCTCAAATGTAATTGGACAAATAAATATAATCATAAATAAAATGGTAATTTTTGATATTTTGTTTAGAATCCTTTGCTGGCAATGACTACCTTAAGTCTGGAACTCATGGACATCACCAAAGACTGGGTTTCCTCTTTTGTGATGCTTTGCCAGGCCTTTACCGCAGCTGACGTCAGTTGTTGTTTGTTTGTGGGTCTTTCTGCCTTTAGTTTTGTCTTCAGCAAGTGAAATGCATGCTCAGTCGGGTTGAAATCAGGAGACTGGCCATTGGAGAATATTCCACTTTTTCACCTTCAAAAACTCCTGGGTTGCTTTTGTTGTATGTTTTGGGTCATTGTCCACTTGTACTAGGAAGCCCCGTCCAATCAACTTTGCTCTATTTGACTGAATCTGGGCAGAGAGTATTGTTACGTCCTTCGACGTAAGTTATTATTTTTATTTATATGCATTATGTATTGTATATGTTGTGTTGTGTGCTACGGATTGTGCGCAGCTCTCTCTCTCCCTCTCCCCTTCTGGCAGCGCTTGATTGGGACCAGCTGCAGGAGATTGCGTGGTGAGCCGGAGCGTTTAAATGCTGGGAAGCAGAGCAGCGATGGAGAGCTTCTGTAGTGTGCGCGTCGTGAAGCTCCGCCGCGGGTGCCGTGCCGTGCCGTCCTCTGTCTCCTGCTCCAGACAACAGTTGGTTGTAGGCGCTGTAAGAGCAAGTGCGCTCGCGCGTATCAGAAACCGTCTAAACGCGCACATTTGCCAAAATGAATTCTGCCACACTGCTTAATGCCCCTGAACAGTTAAATTAGTTTTTAAACCAAAATGCTTAAAATACGTTTAAATGAAAAGCTTACATGATGACGCGCAAAATGAATTTCTCAACCCATAAGCGAATATACTAGGCCTATAGAGTTTGTTCAAACACAAAAAGCAACATCTATCAAGTTAATAATCAAACTAACCTAAACTCTGTGGGGATGATGACGCTGTGTTTTTATCTGCTCATGTGTCCGGTCCATTTGCGGTTCCACAACTCCCACTCCATTCTTGTCATCGGCCTTACCAACCCTAGACTGGTCGGGTCGTGACAGTATATTCCTATACACTTCAGAATTCATCCGTCTGCTTCTGTCCTCTGTCACGTCATCACTAAACACCAGTAACCCAGTGCCACTGGAAGACATGCATGCTCATACCATCTAAATTATTTCTTTAATTTTATTCTTGTCATCGGCCTTACCAACCCTAGACTGGTCGGGTCGTGACAGTATATTCCTATACACTTCAGAATTCATCCGTCTGCTTCTGTCCTCTGTCACGTCATCACTAAACACCAGTAACCCAGTGCCACTGGAAGACATGCATGCTCATGCCATCACACTGCTCCACCATGTTTCACAGATGATGCTTTGGATCATGAGCTGTTCCAAGCCTTCTCCATACTTTTGTCTTCCCTTCATTCTGGTACAGGTTGATCTTAATTTCAACAGTCCAAAGAATGCTTTTCCAGAAGTGATCTGGCTTTTTTAGATGTTTTTTGGCAAAGTCTAATCTGGCCTTGTTTGCACCTTGTGGTGAACCCTCTGTATTTGCTCTCTACTGTCTTCTCTTGATTCTAGACTCTGACAGTGACACACCTACCTCATGGAGAGTGTTCTTCTCTTGGCTGGATGTTGTGAAAGGGTTTTTCTTTACCATGGAGAGGATCCTCCAATCACCCACCACTGTTGTCCTCCGTGGATGTCCAGGCCTTTTTATTTTGTTGAGCTCACCAGTGCGTTCATTTTTCTCAGAATGCACCAAACTGTTGATTTGGTCACTCCGAATGTTCCTGTTATCTCTCTGATGGATTTGTTTTGTTTTTGAAGCCTAACAATCATCTGTTTCACCTTTGACTGCATGATGTGGGTTCAGAGCAACAGCTTCCAAATGTAAATGGCACACTTAGAATCAGCTCCAGACCTTTTACCTGCATAATTGCTGTAGAAATAATAATTAATAATAATAAGGAATAGCCCACATCTGTCCATGAAACAGCTTTTGAGTCAGTTGTCCAATTACTTATGGTTCCTTTGAAAAAGGGGGAGGTACATATTAAAGAGCTGTAATTCCTTAACATTTCCTCCCATTTTGATGTGAATACCCTCAAATTAAAGATCAGAGTGTGCACTTTAAGCCCATTGTCATTATATAACTGTAACTTGGATATGTTTTGGTCAGCAGCTAAAATAATACAAATTGTGCCTGTGTCCAAATATATATGGACCTAACTGTATATTAGCCTTTATTTCCATATAATTCATTGTAGAATAGTGGGGCCAGACCATAATGAAAAAAATATAACAAAAACAAAATTGTATGTTTATTATTATTATTATTATAGCTTTTTTCCATATTTATTTTATAAATCTAAACTGTGCGGACAGATCATGACAAAAATACAAACAAACATGAAACTAATAGTTATGTTTGTACTGAAAAATGAAGTAAACAACACAGTAAAAGTTGCCATGAGCTCACAGTTAAAGTCATTTTTACACACAAATAGCACTTTCTATGCAAAGTGATCCACATGTTCTCACTGAGTTTTCTGGAGGCCCATCGTGAGAATGAATCATCTGTGAGACCGAGAACAGAGAATAAACAAAGCTTGGAACTACAGCTGAGTGCAATGAAGGGATGTGGACTGACACGGTCCTCGCAGAGGTCACACACAGATGTGCTCGCTCACACACACACACATTACTACCGCTCCCCTGAGACGTACAGTTAATGTGTGTGTGAATGCCATCTGAACAACTACAGATTCTTTCGAGCCCCTGTCAGGTCTGCTCTCACCAGTTGCTTTCCCTTCTCCCCCAGAGACTCCTGACATTCTGCAGTGTGCTTGTGCCCAGTCAGCCGTTCACCTCACACTCACCTTACACCACACACACACTCTCTCTCTCTCTCTCTCTCTCAAAACCCCCTCCTTCATCTCACCCGTCGCTCTCGAGGCGAACAACAGTGTCTGCTGAATAATGCTCTGTGAGGAAAAACAGCCCTCATTAATCAAACCAAGCTGCTATTGTTCCTGTCGCCGGGCTTTAAGACAAAGTGTAGGCTACGGTCCAACAGGCCCTCCTGTGGCGCTGCTGTTTGCGCTTCAGTTCAGTGTGTTTTTAATGGTTTCTTGTAGTGCAGTTCTAGTCATCTACAACATTGGTGTGACAGTTTCGGTGATTATATCTCCAAAGACGTGACTGAAAGTGATTTCAAAGCCACATTAATCTAAATATGCAGAGTGTAAGCCGTAGCGTTTGTCATTATCCTGAATGAGCTTTGGAGCTCGCGTTAGACAACACTGCCATGACTATTTTTAGTGGTGTGTAATCACCTCTGCTGAGCTACACTATGAAATCTAGTGCTTCTAGACATACATCGCTGCATGATCTGCCCCATTTAAAGGGACAGTCCACAAAAATCTTCACGTCATTGCAAACCCGCGTTACTCATGTAAAACAAAAGCTGCAAACGAAGATATTTAGCTAAATGTCCAAGCTCTTTTGCTACTGTACATAAAACATGATATAAAGAAAATAAGACTATAGTAAAGACTGCAGGAAATGCAGCTTTGCCTCACAGGAATAAATATATTTAAATAGTAAATAGTTATTTTTATAATAATAATATATATATATTTTTTTTACAATATTACAGTTTTTACTGTATGTTTGATCAGCAATGGTTAAAATAATAGAACATAATAAATATTTTTTTTTATATCAAGAGGGAGAGAGAGAGAGAGAGAGAGAGAGAGAGAGAGAGAGAGAGATTTATGTTAACCAACAACTGATTTGACAAGAAAATAAATGGCTAAATATTGAAGGTCGGTTAAAAAAAAAGATTAAATTTTTTTTTGAAATCATATAATCATATAACCATATTTGGTTTTCTAAATTAAGGTTTGTTTGTTTGTTTGTTTACTTATTATTTATTTATTTATTTTTGTATGTTTGTTTAATGTAATAAAGATGCAATAGATAGATAGATAGATAGATAGATAGATAGATAGACTGACCAAGATTGCAATTATTTGTCACTCTTTTTCCTTTACACTAACATTTCATCAGAAAATGTGAGAAAAAAAGAATATAAATAAATAATCATGAAACTTTGGTTGCACCAGGGACACAAATTTTCAATAAAACTAACAATTTAAATTGAATATATGTGCAGTAGGACCAAGTAATTCATTATAGTAATAAAATATGTTTATGTATTACAATAAGAAATTATATTCATTTATTAAATCAGTTTAAGGGGGGAATAAAACTGAGACAAGATGTTGGATCTATTTCCTGTATGTCAGTGCAGGCTGTCAGATACTACAACCCTTGGTGAAATAGCAAATCTTTTCCTGGTGAAATATTCCTTTAACAACAACTCCCAGCATTCCCATAAGATAAATCTGTGATGTGTGTAGAGCTATTATTGGTAACTGTACACTATTAAGGTGCAGTTTCTCTCATTACAGCTGGGAGCCATGAGTCAGAGTTACTACTGCATCCTTCAAATGACTTCTGCTGCACGTCGCTGAGCCGGGGTTATAGAGACAGGACAACACACCCACACCGACTCATACAGCCACACGCAGATGGCTGGCCTCTGCTGGGGTGTATTATTTGTGTGATCCCTCAGTCCATCTTTGCCGGGCTATTTTTAAAAACCCTAGCAACGTGTGGCCATGCTTAAATGCATGCTGTCAGTCAGCAGGTTCACAGATTAGGCTGTTTTTCTACCATCTGTGGCCGTATCTCGTTTCACGTATACAGTATCATTTGTACTGCACTGCTCTGGGGACAGGAACACTGGGTCGTGTTGTAAGGAAAGCGGTGGGCAGCATCAGTAAAGTCATAAAGCTGTGGGTTATCAAACTCAAAACATATGGGTATTGATCATGGTTGTTGCATGTAGACACGATGCAAAATTATGTACACTAATACAGAAGGATGCACAATATATTAATTATGGTGACCCATACTTGCCAAAATTATTATTATTATTATTATTTATTTTTTTGCATTTTCTGTGCCACATTTAAAAAGATGGCGCCGATGTCAATGGCATGCCGTCTGTTTCTCCGCTTTCTTCGTTTGTTTCTTGGCCTGTCTATGCTTATACATCTTCTGTCTTTAATAAGTCAAAATGTTGCTACACCGTTAATATACGATCGTCAGATGCTGCTTAATATTAGATCTACTATAGCGCTTTGCTCCAATAAGGATGTGACTGGTCCTGGTTGGACTGGTTGGATCGCGGCCTTTACATCTCATGGCGTTCTCTGGAATTTCCTTATCAATGGATCGTTCATCTGTCAGCGGACTAGTCATTGCAGCCTCTTCGGCGTCGCTCACCTCGTTTACAGCGCGGTGGGGTGGATTACCATCATCATCTTCGTCCACTGTGTCGGGCATCACACTCCGTCTCGCAAATGGTTGGTGACTCATCTTCAATCAAAATGGTTTTAGTTCATTCCAGATTGCTGGGAAACAAGACCTTTATTTTAAACGACTTTATAAACTCTGGCAATTTAGACTTTTTATTTGTGACTGAGACTTGGCTCTCTGTTGGTGATAGTAGTCCTTTCTCTGAACTTACTCCTCTTAGTTATACTTTTTTAAATTCTCCCCATTTGTCTGCCATCTGTTTGCCATAATATTTATTATTATTCTTTTTATTTTACCTTTCCTCATTTGTACAGAACAGCGGTCAACTCTTGTTGTGTTTATTTGCGCTTTATAAGTAAATAAATGCAATGAAATGAAAAAGTATTTAGTAATTTCATAATAATACATTATAAATTTGCTGCCTGATTTCATCTGAAGAAAGTGAAATTCTACATTGCTGCTTAGGTGCATGAATTAATGAATGAATAATTGAATAAACAAACAAACAAACAAGTAAATAGTTTTAGATTTAAATGTAAAATTAATATACTGATAGTGATACAGAGTAGATCCAGAATGATAAAGTGGCTATATATTTTATTGTTCAAATCAGTTTTTGGCTATAAAATAAAATAAATTTTTGGCTATTAATATTGACATGGAATCATGGAATTCCTATAAACATACAGTGGGCTTTAAAAGTCTGAGACCAAAGACTATTTCAAAAATCATACATTTTTTTTAATTAAATTAAAAATGAATAAACAATTATGCAAATTTTTTTTGAAAAATATTTTAAATTAGATTTATTTTGCATTCTTTTATTTTAGTTATGTTTTATTTCAATTATTTTGTTGTGTGCTTTTATCATTTTAATTTGTGATTCCATCTGCGATAATGAACGCGATATTGCCTAATTGTCAGTGAACTACGGCTCTGTGTAGTAAATGCCGCTCCATCTGAAAGCAGGTGATGGAGATTTACTACTAATCACGGAACTGGCTTTACTGACGAGATGGAAAATCCAGCTTAATTGGTCATTAGCTGGTCCAAACTGGTTATTAACTGGCCCAAGTTATTATAGTTCTGAATTTTAATTTTGCTTTATTTCCATTTATTTTCAGTATGTATCAGTTTTGTTTTTGCCTCCCAAAAATTCATATAATTTATTTTATCGTTGTTTTCGTTTTAGTATTTTTAGGGCTGCCAATATTGCCCTTAATGTACTAACTGCTATCATTTACTAAGTTTAATGATTAATGGCATTAAATTTCTTGGCATGATCCGGAGTTATTTTTGTATAAATGATATGGTTTTTGTTAATATTTTTTAAATTTTAATTAAATTTTAATACACTTTTTTTATTTTAAGTCTTAATAAACTTCTGTGTTTTTGTAATTTTTGCTAGTTTTTTAAATATGCCATTAAGTTTAAGTTTTTATTTTTAGTATATTTAGTTATAGTTGTTTTAATACTTTAACTTAAACTAAACGACAAAAAAGAAATGTTGTCTTTGCAACTAGCTGAAATAAAATAAGTTTAAGTAAATTAATAAGTAAATAAGTATTTTAATTTATTTATGCTAATGTTTATTTCAAGTAATCAAAATGTTTTTTATGGTTTTAATTTTAGTTACACAAAGTCACAAAGTGTTATTGCTACTGGGATGCATTTTTTTAATAATGTAATTAAATTATTTTAAAAATAGTTAGATTAATTCTTCCAAATAGTTACATTATTTGTATCATTAAATAATTAAATTCATTTTAGACCATCTTAGACCAGATAGAAATCAGCTAGCATGTTCTAACCATTATACCATCTTATTTTGGGTTTTCCAACGGGGAAGTTCTGCAAGTGTTACACAGGTGGGGAGATTTCAAGCAGTCTCTGCTGTGATGTTTAGTAATTCCAAGGGTCACTAAAGCCTTACAGAGGGGGTTTTGTGCCTGGAAACATGGCCTGTGAGTCACCAGCGCTTGTCTTTTCCCACACAGAGAACGTTGTGTTAGTGCAGAGAAACACAACCACGAGAAGTTGGGCTGCAGCCCATACTTTTATAGGGAGTGAAAGAGAGGCCAGCCAAGCCAGCAGAGAGGCTTTGAGTGAGGGGCTCTAATGGCTGCGTAAACAAGATTATCGGTATCTGAGCTTGTTCCAGTAATATGATACCAGTCACCAATGCTAGATCTCAGACATACATTGACTGTTTAAATACACACACATAAAGCTACTGCAACAGGTCATGCTTGGTAGAAATACAGACTGAAATACTGGTCTGTTTTCTGTCTTGTTACACATGCGGTTAAACCTGTGACACACCAGCACTCAGAGTCAGGTCACTGTCTACTGTCTGCATGTCTCATCTAGCTACTCTAGTGCAACAGGTGCCCTTAATGAGTTACATCAATATCACTAATGGTGAAAAACCCCACAATTAAATAAAGCACTGCAAACACAACTGGAATTTTCCATCGACAAACAACCACAAGCAAACACGCAAACAACAACAAAACTGAACAAATGAACAGATGTTTGTTTATAGATAGACAGATAGATAGATAGATAGATAGATAGATAGATAGAGATACAAACGGACAGACTGATGGATAGACAGATAGACAATAGACAGACAAATTGTCTAGAATGAATTTTTGTTTTGTTCTTTGCTTTGTGCATGTGTATACATTGAATTCACTGAGTCTACAGCCTCACTACATAAACTGTAGCCCTGTCATCGAGTGTTTAGTTCTTCGCCTCACTCTTTTTTTTTACCCTCTTCCTCCCACGCTCTCTCTCCCCTCTCTCTACGCTCCCTCCAGCAAATGCTTTTAGTACTACATGTTACAGCTGACAGCACATGTTGAGGCAGCACATTCCACATTATTACTACTTCAGATATTTGTGGCCCACAGGTCCTCTGATTGGCGGGGGAGCCTCTGACACTGGAGATGCAGACAGCCAATGAGGTTTCTGCTCCAGGGAGCCATGAGGAAGATAGTAAATCAATGGCATCTGGTGTCCTGGGCAGTGCTGCTGACACACACAGTCACTGCAGTGCAGACTGTTGAAAACACACAGTCGGACACCTATTCAACGCGAGTCTAAACTGTTTAGATTTAAAAGAGACTGTTCTGTAACTTTACGCATTACACAATGTGAAGCGTTTTTCCTCTGTTTTGGCTATCCTGCTGTTCTTTTGTCTGTTTTATACTAATCTCACCCAGACTGTGAAAAACATCTGCGAAGGAATGAAAGAACACCAGACAGCCCTCGGGCCCATTTCAGGCCCATTTCAGTGGGCACCTTATGGCTGTTGCCACGGGGTCTGACAGCTGAAGCCCTGTTATGGGCATAAGCTCGCTCATTTATTCAGACAACTGCAAGACGTGCTACATCAAACCCTGAAACACTACTAGGCCTAAATAGTTTCAACAAAGATCCACTGAGCTTTCATTATTCCACAGCCAGCCCCCTAATGCCTCACATCTCCTCTCAAAGACATTTTCAAAGACTCTGGATCAGACCCAATGGAAGACATCCACTAAGCTGAGGAAAAATTGGATCTGGTGCTTATAAAAAACTGTTATCATATGCAAAGAGAATAAAGAGACTAAATATGTAATGAAATTGTGCTTTACATTTTGTCACTCAAAGCTGAAATGTTGTGTATATATATATATATATATATACAGATATAAAGATTTCATTTGCAAAAACATATAACTCAAAAACTTTCAAATATCATGATTTTTCATTGTGCATTCCCATTAATCGCAATCAAACTGCAGTTGGGTTATTTTGATTAGGTTAAAAAATAACTAATAAATACAGCTAACTAACACAATAAAACACATTATAAACATAACAATAAAAAACATGATTTTTATCTGTTTTCGCGAATAAACTCTTCATATATATATACATATCTTGTGTTACTGTTTAATAACAAAATTTAATTTTAAATGTTATATACAGTATATATTTTTTTTTTTCTTGGATGCTTTTTTTTGTTACCGACATCTGGTGAAAATTTCATATGAACAGCACCTTTAGAAATATATTTACTGAGAAAAATGGTGATGTGTTCAGTACTTCTTTTACCCACTGTATGTGGTGCAAAAGGGAGAGTGCGCGAAACTTTTTTGCAAGCAAAAAACAGGTTTGAGGCTTGCAGCAGCAGATTCACGCCATTGTCGTTGTGCACTTGTGTTTGTGCTAGAAAACGCATCCAAGAAAATAATTATATATGTAAGAAAACATTCTACAAGCGTGCAAATCTCATTGCAAGAATTCACATACTGATTTGCGGATGTACAAAATTCGTCCGTGACCACATTTTTGATGCAGTAATAGTAATAGTAATGCAGTAATAGTAGCAAAACATGTGAGTGTATGCGTTTCTTAATTTGTGATTCGTAGAATAGGATTTGTGCACCTGCAGTGAAGGATTCGAGAAGGTGTAACTATTGTGTTGTGTTTGTTGGAGAGGGAAAAAAAATCTACAAGTTTGCAACTTTTGTCTGTGAATTCAATTTATTGGTACACATGTGTGGCTATTCTCTACAACTACTTAATTCCGCTGTCACAGACGCTCAGTTGTTTTGCACCAAAAAACCTTCATAGGTTCTGGAGTACACATGGTTTTATAAATCTGAAAACTTTTGTGTGTACACAAAATCTAGCTTTTGAGTGTATGTACACTTTTAGGATGAAATCTACAGAGAGTTTTATAAATGAGACCCCTGGACAGGTCAATGTGGACAGGCCCAAACCATCTGAATGGCGCCACCTGTTGTTTTTTTGATATGCAACTGTTAAACTATTAGAAGCATTCTGAGGTTATGACCTGAAAGGACAAACCAATATGTCTGCTTTATGAGGCCTTTGCATTGATTGGCATGTTTGGTGTCTTTCCAGAACTCTTAACAGAGGGCGATCCTACTTATGCATATAATATATATATGCTCCCTGTGTATGTGTTAAGCCAGCTGACCTTAGTTAGCATCAGATAGAATATGCTAGGGCTGCCTCAGAGCTACAAATCTACCTCCAGTTACCATCTGTTCTCTATTGGCTGATTAGCATTATGAGTACTGCAGGCTAGTAGATAAAAGAACACATTTCTGAAGTTTTACAAGGTTCTTGAGGACCCAGTTCCACAGGGGGCCTTATGAGTTTGGCTTACCCTTACATCTCCCACCCAGAAAAGTACGCTCCAAACTGAGAATCTCTTATATCTCTGTGCTGGAGTCATGTTTGGGTTCTTGTGAAGTCATGAAGAAGCAGATAGCCTATACATTTGGACTACACGCTATAGCTAGCCTCTATCAAGCATCAATGAGCTCACCTGATTTGTAATGTAAACATTATTTGTAATGTAATCTTGCACATGTCAAATTTATCACAAAATTTCAGGTGTGCGAGCAAGCACTGTATGGTCTGTATAGGCAAATTGGAAAAATATAGAAAAACGGATAAACATCATACCTGCGGGAGTATGTTATTTTCAACGAGCTCATGGCGAATGCTGCAGATAATCACAGCCGAATCTCAGTATTGACAGTTGTGTTCGTCTATTTTGTATAATTTCCAAACAAAGCCACAGCAGAATCCATGCCAACGAGCAACACATACATGTAATTCCTGAATGAAATCAGTGTATTGAATCATTTGAATGAATGACTCAGTGATTCACTCGTATACACAACACTTAAATACAGTCACTTGTCGCCACCTACTGGCATAACGATATATAGCCTGCAGAAAGAGTCACTAAAAATTGTCACCAAACGCAGACTAGCAGAGGGATTT
Source organism: Sinocyclocheilus anshuiensis (assembly GCF_001515605.1). Taxonomy (NCBI): domain Eukaryota; kingdom Metazoa; phylum Chordata; class Actinopteri; order Cypriniformes; family Cyprinidae; genus Sinocyclocheilus; species Sinocyclocheilus anshuiensis. Next base: position 1,017,538 of record NW_015547654.1, read on the forward strand.
AAACAAAAATAAATTATTATGAAACACCCCTCGAGAATTAAGTTTGAGGAACTAACAGAACTAACTATTATATAAATAGATTTTTTTTTACTAATAATATAATATAATATAATACTACAAAAAATATAACCTTTAAAGGAATAGTTCACCCAAAAATTTACATTTGCTGAAAATTGATTTACCCTCAGGCCATCCTAGATGTAGATGAGTTTCCTCATTGGAACAGATTTGAAGGAATTTAGTATTACATCACTTGCTCACCAGTGGATCCTCTGCAGTGAATGGGTGCCATCAGAATGAGTCCAGTATTACCCATATATTGCATTCTCCAGTCAAAAATTTGTCTCATCTGAATCAAGAGAGAGATGTGCACAGATCAAGCACTGTTTACAAGCAAAAATAGTTTAAGAAACACATAAAAAAATGTGTCAGTGGATTTTGGACTTTTTGGAGGAAGTGTTGCTATGAACTCATATTTTAGCCAGAAGCAATGGTTTAAAGTTAAAATGCCCTTAATAATGGATTTATCTCTTACAAATGCACAGTTTTCACTTCACACGACATTAATCGATGAACTGGAGTCATGTAGATTACTTGTGGATTATTGTGATGTTTTTATCAGCCATTTAGACTCTCATTCTGACGGCACCCATTCACTGCAGAGGATCCATTGGTGAGCAAGTGATGTACTGCTACATTTCTCCAGATCTGTTTAGATTTTTAGCACATTTTCATTTCTGGGTGAACTATTCCTTCAGCCACATGTTACAACAACATGTTACAAATGACAAGTTTGTGTCAACACTGGATTTGTGGCCTTTATGGAGCAGATAGTGTTGAAAAAAAGTGTCTTATGTAACTCCAGGCTTTAGTAAAAGTCTGAGTCTTAATGGATTCCTGCAGGGAATTTTCACTCACCAGATTCCATTTCAACATCAGACAGAATATACAATCGTTCTCCCATTCTCCTTTCACTTTGCATTTGGCCCACTCGAGACTCAATTACAGCTAAAACCTTTACGTATCTCATTGTGTAGAAGACAACAACTGCAGATCCTCCTCTCCAGAAACTTCACAGAGATCTCTGGATCTCAGCGGGACCTCAGCAAAGCCTGACCTGTGCGTGACTATCACAGTGGAGCGGCGCATCTTCACGTCTGCAGAAAATGCCTGCTTAGAATGCGAGTGAATATCAAACTTGAGTAAAGCTGTTAAGCACACCACATGTGTCTGAGGAAAATACTGGCTCTCGCCGGTTTGGAAAATCCAGAGTCACACTAAATAAGGTCACTCGGTTCAAACTTCTCCACAGCGGTATCAGCATACAGCAGCAGTGCGGTTCTTTCATACACAGCGTGACTCCTGTTTGAAAGACACTCTAATTCTCCTTCTGTCCCACTGTAGGAAACCCGATTAGACCTCATCTTAACAACTCTGCCTTTCAGTTTTGGAAGGGAAGTGCAGGGATCTGCAAGATGGTCCGCTTGTAATTTATGGCTTTGGCTTCAGCTCTTAGAGTGATAAAAATGGCAGAGAGCTGGTGATTATGAATGCATAAGGATTAATGGAGGCTATTTAAAGACTCTACGCAGAGCAGAGAAGACAGGGACACAATTTTCCATTCTGAAAGGAAGTGGAAAATCCATGGATTATCCCCAAAATGACTATGCTGTGTAGTTCAATCATTAAACTTGGCGTTATGCCACAGTTCTGATACCAGAGGAAGCTTTTTACTCTACTGTGGTTGTTGTACATTGATCGGTCATTGGTTGGTTGGTAGTAGCCAGTGGTGGTGAACCAGAATGAATGCAACCAGGGTCATAAAGCCTCTTTGCCTGGTACTGTGCATTTCATTATGGGTTTTTAGGAGGAGCACCATTTAACAATGAACCTAATATATGCTTGTGTATATAAATGTACACTACTGTTCAAAAGTTTGGAGACAGTAAGGTTTGTTTATTTATTTATTTATTGAGAGAGAGCAATTAATATTTTTTACTTAGCAAGGACATTTAATTATATTAAAATAAATGCTTCTTTTGAACTTTCTATTCATCAAAGAATCCTGCCAAAAAATGTATTACGGTTTTCCACAAAAACATTAAGCAACTGTTTTCAACATTTATAATGATAACAAATGTGACACTGAAGATTGCAGTAATGACTGCTGAAAATTCAGCTTTGCTTTGATGGTTATATTTTGTTTTAGGTCAAAGCCTGTGAAATATCTCTTCACAAAGACAAACGACTGTTTCTGTGGCCAAAAAGTAAAAAAACTAAAATTTGTGACCCTGGACCACAAAGCAGTCATAAGTAGCACGAGAATATTTGTAGCAATAGCCAACAATATATTGTATGTCAAAACTGATTGTTCTTTTATGCCAAAAATCATTAGGATATTTAGTAAATATCATGTTCCATTAAGTTATTTAGTAAATTTCCTACTGTAAATATATCAAAACTTCATTTTTGATTAGAAATATGCATTGCTAAGGACTTCATTTGAATAACTTTAAAGGTGATTTTCTCAATATTTAGATTTTTTTGCACCCTCAGATTCCAGATTTTCAAATAATTGTATCTCGGCCAAATATTGTCGTATCCTAACAAACCATACATCAATGGAAAGCTTATTTATTCAGTATAATTTCAAAGAATTGGTCCAGGGTCACATTTATGCATTGCAATTTCATTGGCATGTTTGCTCAGTATGACAGAGAAAATATTTTTTCATAAGACCTAGATTTAGACCTAGGTCATGATGACTTGTGAAATATTTTATGCTTTAAAGGCCTAAATGTCATTGAAGGAAGAAATATGATTTATTTTTATTTACAGTACTTTACACTCCTGTATGTCATTTATGTACAGTATATGTATATGCATTATAGTATATGTATATGCATTCTGTACATAACACACATTTCTATGCAACAGAAAAATCATTATTAAATTAATCTTTATGAAGAAAAACGAACAAACACGCAATTAAATTGAGTTTAATCACCTTTAAGCAACCTTGTACTCTGTTCCGGCAGTTGTGCACTTTGGGTGTCAATAACATTGTGATTAAAACCAATGCTTCCTGTACTTTTTGAATCGGAAGAAATAGGTCAGCCAAATGTAACCTGTTGTAAACAATGTTGGTTGTTCTGTATTACTCTCCAAACAGGCCTCATTAAGTCGAGGCATTAATACTCCGCTGTGCTTTCAGTGCTGCGGATCGCTGTGGGATCAGCTCAAGAGAGTTCCTTCCTGTCGACGGGGCTTGTTATTGTCACAAGCATCCTCACCAGCTCCTCTTGCTGTGAAGTTCCCTAATTAGTCACCTCACCGCAGCGCTCGTCTCTCCTGATTCACAGAGAGCAGCACACAATACACAAGGCACAAAAAGAGCCATTTTAATGAGGCCGTGTTTTCAGGTGTACTAGAGATGAATGTGCAAAGTGAATTTTGTTTCACAGGTAGTGGGTCACATGTAAAAACACTGCTTATTGGGTACTGGGATAAAACAGAACGCAAAACTGAGACACATGGAAGTTTATGTTTATACATATTCAGAGACATTCACCTTTGTTTGAGTGCATATGCTTTTTCTCATTAAATGTGTGCATTCAAATACAGGTACAGCACCATCAGATACAAAATTATTTATTCAAATATTTATTATGAATATTGACTTATAGGTCATTCAATTAAGAGTTAGTTAAAGTGTTTCAAACGAATGTCAGATTTTTGTTGTTACTTGTCAACAGGGCCATTTTATTATGAAGCAAAATATATTAAAAAAATCCCAAACACTTGGTTTTCAATTTATGTGAAAAAAAAACACTTTTATTCATTAAATTGATCAAAAGTGACAGTAAAGGCATTTATAATGTGTCAAAAAAACATGTTCAAAAACATTCTATTTATCAAAGAATGCCGATAAAATTATATCAAGGTTTCCACAAAAATATGAAGCAGCTCAACATTCAACTCCGTTAATAAGAAGAAATGTTTCTTAAGCAGCAAATCAGTATATTGTGCATAAAATACAGAATGGTTTATGAAGGATCATGTGACACTTAAGACTGGAGTAAACACTAAGCATTGCATCACAGAATTCAATTGCCTTTTTAATTAACAGTTATTTTAAGTTCTAATAATATTTCACAATATTAGCCTACGGTTTTTACCGTATTTTTTTTATCAAATAAATGCAGTCCTGGTGAGCATCTGATTTTGAAGAGACTTCAAAAAATCTTACTGACCCCAAGCTTCTGAATGGTTGTGTATATATAGGCCTAATAATACATAATAAAACTCATCAGAGCCGGTTTGATGTTTTTAAATCATTATAATTACAGCTGAAGAATCACATAACCAAAACACATTCATGATAAACACATTTATAGTAATAGTGGTCTAAAAACGAGCTCTTTATAGCTATGCTGTGATGATGTGACTTTCATCTAACATTTTTATCACAGAAAAATCATCTTATAATATGCCATATGCTACAAGCAAGGTTCAGATATGCACAGGAAACCCCACTGAGTTTTAAGTCCAACACTTTAACTGCTCCAGTGGCACAATATATTTAAATATAGTGTCTGATTTTCACATTGGAAATCAAGACTAATGCAACTAATAATTTCAACATGCTGTCAGTTCCAAGCTGCGGCTCAGTGGCAAACAAAACAACCATAACAATTTGTCTTGAGCCCGCCAATCATTCCTCTCAGCAGGGTGAAGCACTATCCATGGGGACGGCTTTACCAGAATCCCGGCTGAAGAGGATATGTGGGAAGAGCCAGCAGCTGTGAACCCAGTGGCCTTGCCAAGCGCTGCTGGACAGCCAAACCAGATGTGCAACCCAGTAAAATTCATATTAGAGATGACGGGCAGACAGATGGGTGGGGCTGTGGGTGAGTAAAGATACGTCGTCTCTGTGGAAAGCTGGCAAACCACACAAAAAAGAGAGTGAGATACTCTCTTAAATGAAAAACCGAACACCATATGCTTTCAGTGACATTAAGATTTTATTTTTAACTGGGAAAGTATGTAAAACCATGTTGTGTGTGTCTATGATCTTGAGTTTCTGTGGTAAAGATGCACTTAGTCGTTTTTATGTTGCATTGGCCAAGACTTATACTGACACCTAGTGGTGTGGATGCGTCATTGTGCAAAAGTTTAGGGTTAGTGATTCAGTTGTAAAAATGTGCTAAAGCAGCTAATCTTGATTAATTCGTTTTGTAAGTGAAGGTGTCTAATAATGAGGGAGAGAGTCATTTTTTAAGATGAAGTGAGTAGCATTTGGCTGATCATGTGATTTCAAAATGGCTGCCAACATGAGGCGACTTGCTTCATGTAAAGTAAAACAGCTTTTATTAGGTTATTGAGTGAAGTACTTCTCACGTGTGTAAATAGTTATCCTTTTTTTATGTATACATCATTTTGAGGAAATAATCACTGATAGTATCTTTTAAGTACCACTGGTGTGTATAAAAAGAAACCCCTTCACAAAACTACAGATTCATAATGTATTTTCAGATGAACTTGTATCATCTCGTGGTGTTTGCTCAAAACCATGCCAAAGCCTTGCTTTATCAGTAAGTGTGTGTGAGTGCAAGTTGGCGTGTACATCCATGTCCTAAGACAACCCTTGTGTCTGTTTTCTTAATTTGGTCCACAAGGTTTTGATTATAAGGAACTGCCCCAGGGACTCCAAGACCTCTGGAGAGACCAGAAAGAGCAAACAACACAAAGACAAAAAACAGGCCTTATGGTTATGAATGTAATATTTATTTCAAAGTTCTAAATCAATGGTGAGTCATTCTTACCAGAACAGTGCAATTTTGCAGTTTTGTTGCCTGATTGGCATGTGATCAGTTTGGAAACATTTTCTGCTTGTGAGAACGTGCGGACTGTCACTATCTATGGAATGTGACTGTGTAACTGAACCATGCCAAAGGACAATTGCTTTGCATTTCGAAGAACTCACCACTGTGATGATCAGATTAGGGTTCAAGCTTGCGTTTACGAACAAATATCACCACCTAGTGGTTATCAAGAAGTTTTTTTTTTAATTATGCATAGGTTCGTACTTAATCCATTTGATCATTCTTATTATAGTTTACTAAAAACACTGAAAAAATCCTTTAGTTACTTGAAATAAAGTAAACGTTAACTGAAGAAAAATAAAATAATAATAATAATAACAACAACAATAATAATAATAAACTTTATTTCAGCTAGTTAGTTGCCATGGCAATTTTCATTTTCATTTAGTTTAACTTGATGCATTAAAATAACTAAAGCTGAAATAAAAATTAATTAAAAACTACAGACATATTTAAAAAAATAAATAAATAACAATGAATAAAATGTAAAAAATAAACAGCAAAATTACTGAAACTTTAACTAAAATTAAAACGAAACTAGGAAATGTAAAAAAAAAAAAAACGAATTCAAAATATTAATGAAAAATATACTAGTATCTAAACACTAGTTATGACATGAGAAAGATAATGTATCCCAGAGAGGTTGATTTCATTTAGCCACATGCCAGTTTGATTTAACATTATTTGTGCATAAAATACACAAGGAAGTGGTAAATACACTGCTGTTGAGTATCAAACCTTGTCTTAAAGAATTTGAATATATTTTTATGAACCATGCACAATGATAAATCAGAACAGCTGATGTGTTTGGCATGCTGAATACTGTGAATTTCAAAATACAATACTTAACACTTTACATATCAAAGATCAGAACTGAAACATATGCCACATAAAACAGGTTTTTAAGAAACCCTGAGAAATGTAGTGAGGCATATCAGCCACTGACTGAATTGACAACAGTAACTAATGGAACATTCCGGATGTCTGTGTGCATGTGTGGAAGGATACACGATGAATGCCGAGCTCACTTCCCTGCCTTTAGTAAGATTAATAACAGACTCGTCTGGGCCGTAAAGCTTGAAGCTGAGGACAAGTTATGAAAACCTTGTGGATTAAGCTAGTGTTTAGAGTGAAACATTCCACTCGGATAAAATTTCCAAGCATGCCAACATAAAACACGTGTCTTGAGCTTGATATCAATCATCATTCAACATGAAATACTGTCTGTTGAGAGATCAGTAACTTTTCTATGAACGCAGACACTTCTCAGTGCTGTAAACAATAGCTATGTGATCAGACTTTGTACATGGATCATTAGTGCAAATCTGCAGGAAATACTATATGGATATTATTGGAAAAAAGTACTGAGAACATTTGTAAGCACTTGATGCGTTTTCACATGATTTTGACACACACAGACTGGTCATCTGGCTCTTCTCCTCCGAACCACGATGGTTCCAGCCACAACGTCATAAACAGTTCTGTTGTGCTGGAAAAATAGTAACGTGATAAAGATTGGAAACAGGAAGGCGATGGAGAAGTTTTTGTTTAAAGCCCGTACTGTGGAGCTGCAAAAAAAAACATAAATAAATAAATATATATAATTAAATAAATACTATATATATTTTTATTATTATTTTATCAGGGCTATTTCTGGCAAAAACCCAGAGGTTTGATAGCCACCACATTATATAAATATACTCATAACTCACGCAGATAAGCTGACACTGGATGCCGGTACCACCAAAACCCGATTGGGCTGCACTAGGACTGTCGTGTCACATATGACGACTCGAAGCCCCAGCAGGAACTTTCCAGGAGTGGCACCTCCAGCTCCCCAAATACAGATGATCTGCAGATGAAGACCGAAGGAGATGTGTGAGCTGTTTAAAAACGAACTCGTAACTCATTCAAACCACTTTTAGACTACAGAGTTTTTCTAGCAAATGCTGTTACAAAGTGAAAATATGACAAGGCTGATAAAACTTTTTAAAAATGTAAATTAAAAACAGATTGAGAGACAAAAGATGCTCACTCACTTCATAGACACACACTAGGACTCTGTATGCTAAAGCCACGACCACCATCTTCTGCAGGTCCTCCAGTGACGTGTTCTCATCAATCTCCTCCACGATAAACTGCATCATGAATTTGGAAATATCTCTGTTTAGAAGATCAAAGACATATGAACTCTCATAAAATACATATACACTCTGTTCAAAAGCAGGGAGTCAGTAAGATTTTTTAATGTTTATGAAAGAAGTCTACTAAGGTCACCAAAACTGCATAAAAAATTTAATTAATAAATAAATAGAAATACAGTAAAAATAGTAAAACTGTATAAAACTTCATTAAAATGTAAAATTACTGTTTTCTATTTTAATATACTTTAAAATGTAATTTATTCCTGTGATGGTAAAGCTGAAATTTCAGCATCATTATTCCACTCTTCAGTTTCACATGATCTTTCAGAAATCATTCAAATATGCTGTTTTGCTGCTCAAGAAACATTTCAATATTTAAAACAGGCATGCCACTTAATATTTTGTGGAAACTGTGATATTATATGTAAAATAGTAGTACATCTATGGCTGTCCAGTGTAGGAATGATTCAAGAAGGATAATTCATTTTTGTTCTCAACACGTTCTCTCGACTCACCTCATTCCACTGAGATGCATGATCCACAACACTATGGTTGCCTTAACACAGAAGAGAATGAAGAAATCCAGTTTCTGCCAGAAATCTACGGAGCGGGGAGGGGATGGTGTACTCTCTACCTGAAAAAACAAAAGATGAAGTCAGGACCATGAAGTTAGAACCTAAGTGTACATTCTCAAGTTTGCACCTTCAATGCTTCAACAAATAATAAGAAAATCAGATCGACAGAATTCACATCAGGGTCACAAATTTGCTTACATTTGTGACCCTGGACCACAAAACCAGTCATAAGTAGCACAGATATATTTGTAGCAATAGCCAACAATACATTGTATGGCTCAAAATTATCGATTTTTCTTTTATGCCAAAAATCATTAGGATATTAAGTAAAGATCATGTTCCATGAAGATATTTTGTAAATTTCCTACCATAAATTTATCAAAACTTAATTTTAATTAGTAATATACATTGCTAAAAACTTCATTTGGACAACTTTAAAGGGCGATTTTCTCAATATTTGGATTTTTTTTTTTTTGCACCTTCAGATTCCAGATTTTCAAATTTGTATCTCAGCCAGATATTGTCCTATCCTAACAAACAATACATCAATGGAAAGCTTATTTTAAAAAAAAAGACCCTTATGACTGGTTTTGTGATCCAGGGTCACATTTGATGGTGACCTACAACATTATGCAGAAAGGGAAATGTCTAATTACTAGTAATTCTTTCACTGTAAATTAATGTTGGCCTCTCTAGGTAGGCTACTGTGCTACTCAGTAGCTGGTGAACAGGTGTCATTGTCTGTCTGTCTGTCATGGCTTTTACAGTATCATGTATTTAGTCTGGTTTTTATTGCTGGATTATGTCTTTACACCAAATTTTAAGTAGGCACAGTGCAGCCTTGAGACACCTCAATGTGATGACAGAACATATAATATTAAAAAGTACATATAACGGGGATTATGGAGATACATATTACTAAAGGTACATAAAAGTAAGTTAATTTAGTCCAATTCTTCATTATCGTTTGTTAACATGAGTTTAATGAAGCAGCTAATTACTCCATCTCCTCGGAGCAGTGGACTGACCGCTACCCGCCGGCTGTGCTGGTGCTCTCTCAGCGCTGCTGGATGTGGCAGCGGCTGCTGGGCGGCTGCTCATCTGGTTACACCAAGCGGCGATGTCAGCGGGCGTCGCGGCATACGCGGATGCGGAGCCGCCGGCGGGCGGAGGAAAGAGCGGCGCGGACAGGAACACCCAGCTCTGCCAGCTTACATAGCCACTGTAATAGCGCCACATCCACTGCTGCAGCCGCTGGCAGTATTCAGTCTTTGACATGTTGTCATTGTCATCGGACCCCTGACCGTTTTTGACCGTTTCTTCCGCACTATTCTTCGCCGCCATGTTTACTGGTTTTATAAGTCTTGTTTAGACTTCCAGTTATTAAAGAGGCTAATCGGCTCAGGCAGCGGCCATGACAACTGCTCACTGAAGCCGGAGTATACCATTTATTGCCAGTAAGTTACATGTGAACAATGTTTTTGTAGCTGGAGATTTTCAACTACCTTGTCCTGTGACAGACAGTTTCCATAATAATATTTATTATAGCAAAAAGACGTGTCTGGTGCAAAAGACACTAACAGTGTAAGCTGAATATGAAATAGCATCAACTGTTAGTGCACCCCTGTGATATGCAATAATGTTGCCTGCTAATATCATTAAGACTGATCAAGTTAATTATAATGTAACACATAATCAAAGATAGGTATACAGTCATGATAAATCTGAAACTCGTTATTTAAAATATGAATACAGCAGTCATGCAATTTCAAACTATTGCATTAATTCTTTAAAAAAATGTATTAAATAATTGCTATAATTATACAGTCAAAAATTCCATAATTATCATTGACGATACACATTCAAAGCCAGTTGTTTATTTTCATATAGCTATTATTATTATTATCATCATTATCATTAATTATTATTAATACTATTGCACAACAAAAGTGATTTGTCTGAAACATTACAGTGGTAAAACAAGTAGGAATTATTAAAACAGTTATTTTTATCTGTAAATGTTGTAAACAAGTGCTATAGGCTACTCAAAAAAAAAAGATATATATATATTCTACGTATTTTACAAATATTATACAATTATTGTCCGTGCAGCATTTATGTCCTCATAATAATCGAGACTATATGGAATGTTTGTATTTTTGTTAAATAATTTGTCACACTGAATAACCATTAAAAATGAACTGGTAAATGCAAAATAAAATAAAAATTTAAATAATAATAATAATACTACTAAAAAGAAGATAATATTGGCACGACATTATATTGACAATTTCGTTTATACATACATATATATATATATATATATATATATATATATATATATAGCCTTTATGTATATATATTTTTTGAGTAGCCTATAGCACTTGTTTACAACATTTACAGATAAAAATAACTGTTTTAATCATTCCTACTTGTTTTACCACTGTATCAATGTTTCAGATAAATCACTTTTGTAGTGCAATACATTTAAATGTATATCAATTTTAATTTTCTTGATAATAAAAGCTCTACACATTATTCCTTAAATACCGCTTTATAAATGTAATTTTTTTTGAGAGTGAACTTGTCGAGACTCATCACTAGTTGGCGACAGTGTCTTTCACATGATTTTGGTTATGGTAATGACCTGATTTATTCTCAATAAAATTAAATTAAGCTGTGTATGTTCAAATAGAGACCAAAATATACATAATGACACAGATTTTCAAACTTAAACATTCTTTATTTTAAACGGATGACCAAGAAATATAGAGGAGGAATGAACTGTAAACACATGAGTACATGGGAGTAGTGTTGTTTTTGGCGGCCTGTTTTAATTTTAGTTTTAGTCTAGTCTTTGTGTGAAGCTGTCATTTTAGTTTTTATTAGTTTTAGTCACGTTCATACTCTTTTTAGTCTAGTCAAGTTTTAGTCAACTAAAACTTTGTTACTATTGTGATTGTGTCAGGAGTCTGTGCAATGTCTGTTCAGGGAGGATGGAGGCAATAAGTGACTCAAAACCTTTGCTGACCGTGTCATACATGGTAACAAATGACCAGCGCAATTAAGGAACTTTTAAATGTTAAATGCCAATTTTGGTGCATCATTTCATGGTTAATTGTCCTAAAGAAACCCCTACCATTACAAGCCTGTAGAGGAAACATAGAGGAATTAAATAGAGGAATCAACTTTCCTGCATGTACTGTAAGAACAACACAAACCCTCTCAATCTTCAGCTGCAGACTCAAAACTCACTAAAAGGTATTTACTAAAATAAAAGGTATTTTAATTTAAATAAAATGCATATGCATGTTATATTTTGGCATAATGGCCAAAACATGAGTAGCCTAAATGATTTCAAGGCTAAGGTCCTACATCCTGCAGTGATATGCCTATGTCTTTGCTTTGCTGACTTGGTGTCATATAATCTCATATCTCTGTAAAGTCTTACTGTTCGTAGTCTAAATGCCTTGATTTCAGTATTGATGTTAAGAGACCTTAAGAAGAAAATGTGATGACAGCATGCTGACTCAGAATTCAGGAAATCATGTGATGCACTCACCCGAGATTTAACCTCAAAGATGTACATGATATTTAGACACACAATATTTACTTTAGAAATGTCCTATATCACTTTATAAGGGTTATTCCTGGGATTCGGTAATATTTCAGTCCCCCAGAGGGAAAAAAATGGGTCACCAAAATGAATTGTTAGAAGCTTTTCACAGTACTTTGGTATGCCCATTATAATGAATAAAATTATTGCATTTTAATATTTTTTAGCATAAAATAATGTCTTAAATCTATTTTAAACCAAGCATTTTGTCATGTCCCTGAGTCACTTCACTGAGTTTGTACTTTTTGTTTGTACAAAATTATTAACAAAATGTGCATAGTGTCTATGATTTTTGGCAATAACGTAAGCATTTATTTGTGTTCGTTTCTTGTGAAAAATATTTTTCTAAAAAAAAAAAAACATTTAATTTAAAAAAAATCAGCCTCTAAAGTTATGTCCCTCAGTTTGAACTCAACCCCGTCACACTAACAATTTTTCACCCATAATAATTTAGACTCCACTCATATGTGACATTATTTACCAAAAAATACATCATTCAGGTCCCTTTAATAGTGGTGCAGAAAATGGTTAGTAGTATTATACCTTTTATTCATATTTTTGAGGCGTATTATAGTCAGGGAGGGTATTGTCAAGCTTAACAACTCAACCCTGTCACATAAAAATGATTTGGAAAATGATTGTTTTTCAATATTTTATTTTAATCCATAAGTATATACAGTGCACTTATTTTATTGGTGCCATATATGGTCTGCTCTCCTACACTACATGAGGAGCAGTGGCTATTTTGAGTGAAAAACCTCAACCCCATCACACTCAACCTTGTCAAAAATATATATATTTCTCATTGTTACTGGGTTGTAAACTTGTGACAGGGTTGAGTTATTTACTTCATTTATTAATTATTTTAATTTAAAAAAATATGAAAGAGTCATTGTTTCAGTAAATATTACCAAAATCATGACAACTCATATTTTTATTATAAATAGAATATTTGATGCAATATATCCACTTAAATTTGGACTATATCATACATTAGAAATTGCACCCACATTTGCAGCAGAAAGACAATGTTGGCCATGCAGATATTTTGACCCAGAAAGAAAGGGACAATATGAGCGAGAAACAAAACGAAAATTAAATTTGAAGGCAATGTATCCCTTCAAATGTGTTACAGTCATCAACCCCATCACACGTTGTCACATTAATATTTTTTGAAAGAAAAAAAAATAGGGAAGACAATTGAGAATGAAAGCATTTCTTGCTGATTACCATCTGACATGGACTAAAACAATACAATTGTGGTTTTAGTTAAACTTCTAAATTAAAAATATTTTTTTACAAAAATAAAGAGAACAGACACACAATTTGTCTGTTTTTCGCTTCAGTCGTATAAAAATGTGAAAATTATGAAAACATTTTACATTTGTTATCATTAAATTGTTATGAGGGACACATGAGCACTAGGTAGATGTTTGTTTTATAACAAGTTCTGTGTAAAATCCTTTTAAAGCAATTTTAAACCAATCCCGTTACGGGGTTGAGAAAAAAGGTGTCTAAATCTGGAAAAAAAAAAAACTGAAAATAATAAAAGGTCTTTAATGCCTGAGGTGGGAACATATTCTTTTTTAAAGGTTTGATCTGTGCCTAATGATGTGGGGTATTTAGAAAATGAATCATATGTAGTTGAACAAAATGTATATTCCAAGTTGAAATGTTACCAAATCCCAGGATTGACCCATAGCATTTAAAAAAAGACAAAGTATGTCCTGATAAACACTTTGCATTGATTTGTTTCTCTCAATTATTATGACTTAAAAGTGTTTAATGACATCTCACCATATATCAAACAAAGGAAAACGAATCTAAAAAGGTAAAAAAATCAAAATAAATTAAAAAATCAGGTTCCTTTACTACTTTTAATGTTAACTGCTTACATACTTTTGTACCTTAACTGAGAACTAAGAGCACGCAAATCCTTTTTTCATAAGATTTGTGGCCATTTGTTGACACAGAGACCCCATTAAGTTAATTATGTCAGCTTCCCAACATTTCAGAGGTGAGCACTGATGTGAGGGGCCTGGCGTCATACGGTCAGAGCTCATACACCTCCCAACTCCTCCCTTTCTGTGACCCATTCAGAGCACCTCTCAGCCCTATATGTGGCCCTGTCTGTCTGATCACATGAGCCACTTCCCCCTCAGCTTTTCTAGATCAAAAGTTAGCCGTGGGAAAAGACATAAAGCATTCAAAAACATCTGACCCATTGAAAATGTTTGTTTGCTATACTTGCAGCTGTGTGAAGACAAAGCCTATAAGCGGCCGTCACTTTAAAGTTGCTCTGTATTCCACATTTAGACAATGTATTGAGCACTGAGCAACAATCGCAATGGGTTAAATTTGTCATTCTTGAAATAGCATTAAATTACCCCCAAATCCTGTTTGGTGTTTCAAATCAATCTCAATCCTTGAGGTTTCAGGGGTTAAATACAAGTACATTCGTAAGTGGTTTGTTTACAAGCAGTAAGAAGAAAGGTCAGTGAATGAATTATTGTTTCCTTTTCCTCAGAGCTATCACAGACCTCTGTTATCTCCCCCCTGCAGAGCGTGGAAGTACGTGTTTGAAAGTAATTAAAGGGTGTTCACATATCTATTGTTCTCCAGACTCATGCTCTTAAAAATAAAAACACATAGACATATCTCTTTTCATATAAACTAGGATTAGACACAAGATATTACTTATGACACTCAAACGTCAAATCCCCTTGCTCCTCTCCAGCGGGAAAACGTACCTTTTCATTGCTTGACATGTATTGAAATTGATCAGCTGGAAACAAAGATGCTGACGGAAAGGGTTTGGAGAACATTGTTCATTCAAACAATGTGATTTGAAATGTATGATTTTTAGAGAGAGAGAAAAAAAAACTTAAGCATGAAGGTAAACTGAACTGTCAGTGGGGCATAAAAACAGATTGTACAAGTTAGATCGTAAAAATACATATGAATTTGATTCACCAAAGTATAAAATAACAATTAATTTTCATGAGAGTGTGTTGGCCTGTTGCACCTCAGAGAATCTTCTTGTCTAGGCAATCTGTTGAATTTATATTTAATTTACTGAATTTATTTCGTAGTGAAAAATATATATGTTCTCATTTTTAAAATGTGCTTCATAGTATCTAATGTAATAGATTTTATTCAAATCAAAAATGTTATTCAACTACTGATTCAACCTAAATATAGTATGCTACACTAATGAAACTAAATTCAAGGGTAAGATAGTTCTTTAAAATAACAATTGCAAGTGCCACTTTTTACAGTGTGTTACAATATGATTTTCCCACATTCCCACATTTGTTCCTTAAAAAATCCACTAAATTGTGAAAGCCATGACATAACATCATTTGGATTTGCTGATAGTGTTTGCTGCATATGTCAATCTCAGCCATGACCTTGTTATCCTATTCCAAATTAGTTTTTGAAAAAATGATCAAAGCAATATTGTTCTTTGATTTATGGGAAATATACACTGTTTTTACTTAATTTTCTTCATGTTTATTGCATTTGTCACAAATGAATTTTATCTAGAATCACACAAATCAGGGTTTTAAACTATTTAGACATCCCATTTTTGTGGTTTGCAAACCTCGTAAGGGTTTTATGAAAAAGAAAAGAAAAGAAAACAGAAAGTTTATATAAAAGTTAATTTGACCACCCAAGATTGATAATGAAATGTGTTTATGCGGTTTAAGGTTCAAAAAACACATTATTTTCCACATACTGTACATTATTGTTTCTCCTCTATGCCCCACCTTTCTGAAACGCGTTGATTTTTACAAAGCTCATCAGTCTGAAAAGCGAGGTGTGCTCTGATTGGCCAGCTATCCAGTGCGTTGTGATTGGCCGAATACCTCAAGCGTGTGACGGAAATGTTACGCCCCTTACCATATTGTGATGCCCTGTCCGGCCGGAGCGTAACATAAAACCATGTCTGCATTTGTGATCGGAGAAATGACAAACAACAAGTGCTACTCTACACTGCCCAAAAAACTCACGTTTGAATCGTCAGTGGCAAATTCTTTAAATATAAAAAACGTACTTACAGTCTGTGAGTCAGAACAGCCGGCATTGTAGTCTACTCTACCAGGATAAGGAATCAGTCCTTCATAAAATGCGCTGGACACATCGGAATATTTGGGTTAAACTGTTCTGGAACAGTGTTGTAAATACAACTTAACCACTGATTTCTAGTCGTGTCCTCTTTTGGAAGGCCAAACAAAGTAGTTTCGCTTTCACAATGAAAAAGCATCACACACCGCAGACCTGAGTGAGCGGAGGCCGGCTTGAGTGAGCAGAGGCCGGTGGGCTTGAGAATGGCGCGGCCGGCGGATTCGACGAAGGAGCGGGGA
>NW_015547654.1:1034140-1034432 GCF_001515605.1 Sinocyclocheilus anshuiensis
CTTTATGCACCAAGAGCTTGTAACACTCCAAAGAGAAAGGAAAAATTGAAATCGCATCATATGACCCCTTTAAGGCCGGTACTGTATGTGTGCCATACGATATTCACAGCCTTAAAGTGAGATGGATTATGGGAGTGAGATTTAACTCCTACATGCATATTCTCTTATCTGAGCTGATGTTCCTCAAAATATATCTAACTGGAATTCTAAACAGAATTCCAAAGATCTTCCTTTCGTGCTTTATCTGGTCCCAAATGGGAAGATTCACAGTGTTCCAGAAAATTGCTGCTGA
>NW_015547654.1:1034600-1036747 GCF_001515605.1 Sinocyclocheilus anshuiensis
ACAGAGACAGACAGAGACAGACAGACAGACAGACAGAGACAGACAGACAGACAGACACAGACACAGACAGAGACAGAGACAGACAGTCCTCAAGTTTCCATCCAGCATTAAAGACAGTCATAGCTCTGATGGACAGAAATCGTGATGAGGAAGCCTAATTTTAAAGGGGTGGTTCACTGGGTTTTTTCTAGGCTTGATTGTGTTTATGGGGTGCAGTCTAACATGTGTTAATGCTCCTGATTAAAGCTTTAATACAGTATGGCAACTGCATGCGCGTCCATGTTTAACGCTTCTCATAGCTATTTGAAAATAAGTGTATAAATGGAACAGAGCTGAGCTGATGATCTGAATGAGAGAGAGAGAGAGAGCGAGATGCAGAGCGTGTGCAGAGCAGGGGGACGCGAGAAGAACTGCTGCTTTAGAACATTGATTTTGAAACTTGTGAATCCATTAGAATTATTAGAAGACAGAATCGCGATTCATATATGAATAGATTTTTACGTGCACCTCTAGTTTTCTCTTCCTCTTCTCTAAACGCGAGAAGAACTGCTGCTTTAGAACATTGATTTTGAAACTTGTGAATCCATTAGAATTAGAAGACAGAATCGCGATTCATATATGAATAGATTTTTAAATGCACCTCTAGTTTTCTCTTCCTCTTCTCTAAAGCAGCGCACTAGCCTGGCCTCGCCCCCTTTGCTGCTTTTTCCCGAGGGCGGGGTTTCTCTGGGTTTGTGATGTCACGAACCCGGGAAGTAACTCGTTGTAGTCCCTACCAGCCATTTTTGTAGGCATTAAACTGCCAGAATTTTAAAAGACGATATCTCCGTTTGCATTGAACTTTCAGCTTCGTAACTTTGTAGATATTGTTTATGCTCAAACAGCAACATTAGACACTAACTAACATTAAAAAAGTGAAATCGCAATGAACCACCCCTTTAAGTTAACACATAGATTATTAATTCACCATTCAATAATCAAGAGTTTAAGCTCACAATTGTGCTCTGTTACCATTGTGCCCTTGATAAACCTCTTTACAGTCATGTAGGATGAACATCTGTGACTGTTTTGACTGGCCCCTTTTTTGATGTTGTACTAGAGGCTCCATACTGAGCAGGGCTCTGCCTGGGATTACAGATCACATGTCCTCACTGAATACAGAGGAGGAGGAAGGAACTCAGCTGAAACACTCTTCATGGCACATCCCACCTTATCAAAGTTAAAGGGATAGTTTGGACAGGCTGGAGTGTTCTTATTAAACACAGCTGACCTCATGCTTTATCAGTCTTGAGCAATGAAGGCAAAAGCAAGAAATCTTTCTCCTTGAGTCCAAAAGGAAATGTAAAATAGACGACAATATCAAGATATCAACAGATAAATATAAAATATTACTGAAATGATATGTGTTTGATTAAATACATACTTTTTAATTAAAAACAGCAATTTATAAAAAGAGACAGCGACCCATTTTCATTTTATTTTTTTTTATTTAATTCCGTTTTCTAAACGTTTGTTTAGTTAGTTTATAACTAGTGATTTAGATTAGTTTAGTTTCGTATTCCATCGCAAAACTGTATAATTGTATTATTCCAAATAATTTTACACATAAGGAGATTTTCCTATAGTGAATTACCATAAATTTCTTTATTTTTATGCAAGCACAGTTCATATTTTGTAAAAAATATCTCATTTTGTGTTCAACAAAAAATATTTTTTTTCTAAGCATTAAATCTTCAAATTTTCATCAAACATAATTTCATAAATGATATATCTCACTATTAACACATACTCTCGTTTAGATTCTAGTATTCTCAACCATATTCTATTGCAAAACGTTATTCATTTTTTTCCCATGGAATGCAAAAGAAGAGTGAATTACCATCAATTTTTATTTTAATTCAGTTCATACATTGTATAGATTGTGCAAAATATCTAATTTTGTGTTCCATATATTATACACACACACACACACACACACACACACAAACACACACACACACACACACACACACACACACACACAAAAGGGTAATAAAATAATTATAGATTTATTTTGTCTCTTTAAGCCTTAAATCCTTAATCAACTTTTTTCATCAAACAGAATAATTTCATAAATTGTATGTCTCACTATTACCATTCACTCTTTC
>NW_015547654.1:1037217-1083068 GCF_001515605.1 Sinocyclocheilus anshuiensis
TCTTTCCCCATTTTATTTTGTCATTCATTTATTGTTGGACAATAAGAGAAAGATTCCTTGCATTTGCGGCCATTTCTCAAGACTGCTAAAGCATGAGGTCAGCTGTGCACTCCAATCTCCCAGCCCAGTTTCTTGCAAGTATGTAATAATAAATGGATTCTTTGGCCGGCCACAGACGTCCCTCCTTCTGTGACCATTGTAGCTCTTTATGCTCTGAGCTGGAGCCCAATAAGCTAGTTGCATAGCAACAGGCTTCCCAGAAGCCCCTGCTGATATCAGCCCTAACTCAACTGACACATAGCAACCCTGATTCCCACCAGGCAACCGAAGTGAACCCAAATCCCTTTCAGCGGCTATTTTGACAGATTGATTTGCAAATCAAAGCATTTTGCAACAACATATCAGCTACTGTTGTGCAGGCATGAATTGACAAATTAAAACAGAAAGGTCATGGTAGGCCTCAGGATGAGTAACATTGATAAATTATAGAACATTACAAACATGCCAGACATGCAATGACTATTATCGGATAAGCATGCAGGTCTCTTTAGGTTTTATAACCTTGACTGCGTGTAAAAGAGGCTCTATTGATATGAGAATAACAGAGGAATCTGTTTTATTGCATTTTGAGGGACTGTAACCTTGGCCCTGGTCTCAGACACAGGTCAATACGGTTGTACAACAGCATTGTCTGTTCCAGCGTAAGGAAAGAACAACGGAAACAAGCTGCAACACAACAAAATTAACAAAACACAATGGAAATAAGCTGCAACACAATGAAATTAGCACAACACAATGGAAACTCCGGTCCAGAGACACGATAGCACGGAGCGGATCACATGCGCGAGTCGGCGCAGACCACAAAATGTATCGGAGCTATTTGAATTCTACACAGAATGTTATATTTTATATCAATATGGATGAGATTGTGGCTGCCATACCCTGTCAAATGCGACTTTACGGAGCCCAACGGCTCTGAACGGCTCTAGCCCAAGCTGTGATATAAACGAACGCTATTGGCTATTTTAAAAAGGGGCAGGGCTGCTTGATATGTCCCGCCCTGTCTTCCTGTTTCAGTTAAAATGACGTCAACACATATAGTAAAGCTGCGTGTTTTTAAGCATTTCAGAGGAACTTTAATGTCTTGGTCTTACAACTCTTACATAAAACTGGGGCAACAGCACTTTTCCCTTAATTCTGTAATAACAAACATGAAACCTATTGCTTGTAATCTAACTTCCCTGAGTTTTGGCTCCTTTAGTATGATAATAAACATCTTTATATGAAGTAAATCATTCCATATGCTCAGCTCTTCTGATCTCAGCATGGCAATGAGAGCGCATCAGGCCAAACCCAAGTCAAATAAGCTAGGAAACGCTGTGTTAGAATTAGAATGTGATAAAAATGTACCTGAAAAAAAAAGAATAATGATAAAATTGATATGCATACAAAACACATTTCCAGTACCACCCTTCCACCTTTTAAACTTTGTACAGGTAAAAGCATTGTTTTTATTGAATAGGCTGTACAGAGAGAGCTGGCCCATAACCCACCTGCTGTTTTTGCAGTCAATTACAATCAGTGTATCTCTACACTTTCCTGTCCTGGGAAAGTAGCCACTGGTGGAACATTCTCTGCTATTTGTGTAGGTCAAAAGGAATGACTCTGGGGACTCGCTGTGTTCCAGTTTCGTTACGCATGCTAAAACTATGTTCAGAAAGGGAAATGTTCTACTAAAAGGAGGAAAGAAATACACATCCTCTGTACCCTTGAACACAGTCCACTGTAACAGTAGTTTAACTCTCTTGTTGTCTTCATTCTACTGAGGTGAAGGGCTACAAAGACATGGGCATGCAAGAACTATTTTGAATAGTTTAATGAAGATAAATCACATGATCAGTTCACCAAGATGTTAACTCTCGTTTTTAGAGAAGAATGTTTCAGAGAGAAGCTTTTAAAAAAATAGACAGTACAGGATACAGTTAAATATCACAACCTTGTTTATTAATATCCAGAGATTAACAATGGCCAGAAACATATGAACAACAAATCATGAAGTAACAGACTCTACATAATTTAATGCTGAGAGAATACTTTAGTTGTTGCTCCTTAAGGAGTGCTTTATCCTTTTGATTACTAGCCAAAATCTTACGAAATGTGAATAATTAAACCATTATTAACACTTTGTCAGGTTTTGAGAAATGTTAACAAATATGTAAGGGTTCCAAAAGATGGAAGACTATGCTAGCAGGCAAACTGAAGGGAAAGTGGTTAATTTGGGGATTTCTTGGATGTTTTTATAGATGTGACATATGTGACTGTTCAGAACATAATCATATTATTCGTTAGAAGGTGTGGCCTAATCATCTCACACCTTGTATTATGTGATATCTTTCATAGCATACACACCTTACTGTGAACGTTAAATCTCTGGCCTAGATTTTTTTAAACTGTTGACACATGCATTTTGACTAAGCCTATGTTAAAACAGCAGGGATCAACAAACCACAACTCAGCTGAAGGCAAATAAAAACAACTTTATTCAAAGCACCATAAAGACTGATAATAAATGCATTTTAAAATGATCAGCACGCATTTGCTTTGGTGTCAAAAATAAGAGATTTTCAGTAGAGAAATAACATTTCACTTTGGCTTTTTGCTCATTGAACTGAGCCTGGCATCTTCAAATCCAGATTGGATAACTTCATGCCTCCTTCACATATGTCCTCACAGCCACCACGTCACCCATTATGCATTTCTGAAAAGAGAAATATGGTTATAAAATTAACGGAGAAAGCACTCAAATAATGGGAAAACAAACTATTCTGTACATTTAACCAGAATTTATAACACAGAAAAATAGTTGTTAGCCATCATTACTTTGTATTATTCTAAACTATTCCCATTTATATTGGACTACCCTATCAGCTTTAAAATTATTACATTTGAAAAATGTGTTTCAAATTAAAAGTCAGATTCACATTCAGTTAAACATGCGTTTCCACTTTTTTGTTTATTTATTTATTTTGTATTTGTTGCACCAATGTATTTCCATTAGATATTGCACTCACAAAGAGCAAATTCTAGCAGAAGAAATATTTTAGAATTGAGAGAAAAAAAAAAAAAGTATCTTCCAATATAGTGGCTTCCATTACCTTTCTGACCCCAGATATCACCATTTAAAAGTTTACTAATATTTTCAGTTTTCTCTGAATAATAATATATGGAAATATGATAACCAAAGCTAATAATAATTATTATTCGTAACGTCAAATATAATACTATATATACTATTATTGAATAATAATGTTGAATTTTATTAAATGTTTTATAAAAGTGCAAACTGTAATTTCGATAGAATTATTTTCAGATTTTAAATTCCTGTGAATTTTGTCAATATACACATAGTTCAACAACAGTTTTAAAACTGCATTAGCAATTATCTTATCTTATTATCTTTCATCATGTTATGCCATTTGTGTCATTACCAATATTATAACGTGTTTTTCATAAATAAAAGAGCATCCTTACAGCTACTAATTTCCCATCCGTCACCTCCCTCTCTATCGTCGACTCTTTGCCATCCCAGGTCTGTTTCTGCACAAGTTTGCCGTTGTCAAGAGTCACAACAGACTGCGGATAAAGAGAGAGAAGAGCCTGTTAATTTCATATGATAAAGATCTTCACACCAACGCAAATATTCCGCCTATTCCATTACAAACCGTAGTCTTTCTATCATCCGCGGTGATCTCCTCGAATGACTCATTGAGTTTAAATTTGATCTCAGTAGTTTTGAAGGTGCTCTGCGACTTCATGCATATGAGCCCCCGATCATCCACACACAAGACCAAGTTGGGCTTGGTCCGGTTTCCCACCTGACGAGTAGCGAAACCCACACCTGAAAAAGGAAATGCACTTCTTTCATTCACGAAACAGCTTTATATTAATGACAATCAACAGTATATTTAATGCATATGTTAAAACTAGAAAAAAAATGGTTTAACTTTTCTTTTGCATTTAGCAAACTGGAAATATTTGCAAGTTACTAAATAATGAATCATACCTAGAGCCTTCATGTACTCGTCAAAGTTTTCGCTGGTGGTCATCTTCCAAGTTCCCACGAATTTGTCAACCATTTTCCCGGATGATGATGATGATGATGATGATGGTGATGATGATGTTCCCTGTCACTCAAGCAACAGGTCAAAGCTCAGATTTATTCTGCTCTGGTCTGATCGAATGACTGCAGGCTTTTTCAACAGCTCCTCCAGCACGTGCGTGTTGACACTAGCCAATCAGATGATCCAGCGTCACTGTGCGGACTCGGAGTTCCTCAAACTCCCGCCTGCAAACGCAACTCAGAACTCGGGAAAGGTTCGCGTTTTTCGGACCACAAAAACGGTCAAATAACATTTACTGGGTCAGAGAACAGCAATCACAAAGGTTATGCACACGGATAGACTTAATATTTTTATAATGACGTGTTTGACCAAATATGAGACCCGACTAAAGGTATGACCTTTCCTCACAGTGGCTGACTGCACACACAAGATATATTTTTACTTTAATAACTACGTAATAACGTGCTTATAATCACTAATATAGACAAAACAACTCTGAAACTTCGAGATTTTGTAGGCAATATGTTAACATATGCTAATTCACAGGCATATTTTCATTTGGATACAGAACATGAAAACCAATCTCTAATCTGAGCATTATAGTGTCCTGCTTCAAACACTGCATATTTCGTTACATTTAGAATGAAATACTAATATGCTATTTACTGGATCCTGTCTAGTATACACTGTATACTATTCTTTAAAAGGACTAAGACGTGTTGAATAACATACCTATACCTCTCAGAAATTCTTGCACTAAATGTCAGGCATTAATTACATGGATGTGATGTAAAAATAAACTTTTCCACATATGTAATAGTGGGATAATGCATAAGTAGAGACTTTCCTGTGTCTGAATATAGAGGCCTGTTAATTTACTTCAAAAGCCCAACCAAAACTATAGAGGACAAAGTGAGAGTCAACTCAAAGACATGACAGATAACAATTTTATTACACATCCACAGACATATAAATACAAAAGAACTAGACTACTTTTTGTCTCCTGCTTTAGCTTGAGGGTCTTTAGCACTGCATCGGGTCTGCAAGGCTGAGAGCAATTCTTGTGTGGTTAGTCTGGATCCCTTCATCAGCAGCCTCTCTCCATCCACTGCGAAAGACCACCATGACATGCATTATACAGTGACACTATGCCGTACGCTCCTTTGCAATAATAGAGTTACAGTTTAGTCACTCACAAAATGTGATGTCAATCGTAGGCTCTGATCGGTCATGCTTTACTTCTGGGATAACTTCACAGTTCATATTTGTGGCTCTGGCTTTTTCAGACCCGACCACAATGAGAAACTCTCTGTAGGAAGGAAGCAGACAAAAGAAATGCAAGAGATGTGATGGATTTACGCTTTTAATTATACCTTCATAAGATACGAAGTGGGCAGTTTGTTATCGAAAACAGATTAAAGAGCCATTTAAGATAGCTTTCCCCAAACTTTTAAAATCATTTAATGACAGATGATTTTACTGACATAATTGCACACTAAATCACCATTCGGATCCAGAAAAGTACATTTGGAATTGCCATGGAGCCTGCTTCAGATATTATGAATGTTTAGAATTGCCTACTAGCTTGCTATTTACAAAAAAAAAAAAATGTACAGTATAAACTGTATGCTATATATTTTTCATAGTATAGCAAGTAAAACATTTTCCATGATAAGCATATCAAACATTAGTATGCTACGTGACTTCATCACGGTATATGCGAATGGCATATATCATTATCATTACAATTTGCCAACTGTGCACAGCATATTCTGCAAGAATAGTACGAAAAAATACTAGTCCGATCATGCTAGTTGTACTAGTTCAAAACAGTTTGACAGCCTGCTGCAATTACCGCGTTTAGACTGAGAGCGGCGCCAGAGATTTCACAGTAGAAAATACTAAGTAGTGAGAGCTAAGGTAAGCATCACGATCTATGGCATTTACTCGCAGTGTCATAAGCACGTTCATAGAACGTTTAACGATCAATCTGCGTATTATCGCACATAATCTGCGTATAACGTTAGTGCATTTTGGTCCTCCGATGTTAAATGTCGAGTGTGGAGAACAGTCCAGCAGTGGCGAGTGCTGCTGTGAACATTGAAAACTAATGTCTATGAACTGAGAAACACATTCAAAACACATCTAAATAAGTATAATTAGCATCATATACTCCGTTCCTTTGACCGCTATTACAGGAGGACAGCGCGGCTGATGAAGTCATGCTCATGCACAAGATTTACTTTACTAGACAGACCTCTTCAACACTTAAAGTAAATTGAGGTATGTACAGTATTCCTACCTTGTGGAGCGGACATTAGATTCAAATGGGCAAAACTGTACAGTAATTTTCTTAACAGCCTTTAACACTATCGCTCCCCTGGACGCCGCCATCTCTCTCTCTCTCTGGTTTTATTGGCGGGTCGCAACCAACTTGTTCAGGTGCATACCGCCACCTACTGTTGGAATCTCAATTGACCGTCTTCCCACAGGCAGGTTTGTGTTGCTTGCTACATGAGTACCTTTAGATCTAGCTAGTTCACTTTCCTTAACCTTTTTAACTGCATCAGCATATGACACTTGATTTATTATCTTGTACTTCTGTACCTCTCTAGCTTGTCTTTGAACAGGACATCCTCCAAAAGCAGCACTATGTTCTCCTCCACAGTTGCAGCATCTGGTTTTTGCATCTTTATCACATTTGCCATATTCATGTTCCCCCCCACATCTAGCACATCTTAATTTTCCTTTGCATTGTCCTGCAGTATGTCCCATTCTTTGACATTTAAAGCATCTCATAGGGGCTGGGATATACTCCCTAACATCGTAACTCAAGTAACCCATTACTTTCACCCATGATAGTTGCATCCACGGTACAGTTGTTGCTAATCTGTCGCCCAAAACACTCTAACGCAGCACTTCCGGTTTGCGATCTCTGGACGCCGCCATCTTTTCCTACATGACCTTTAACCTGCTGATGTGATGACGTATGCAGCCGGGCTGGCTACGTAAAATATGAAAGCGTTAAAAGAAGTGCGATATTAAAATAAATAAAATGTGCAATAAAAACTATGGAAACATTGACGAAACGAAAGCATTGTTTTAAAGGGGAATATGTTTTCACCGAAGCAACTGATTCCCCACATCGAAGCAATTGTTTTTCCCAAGCAGAACACACAAACAATTTTAAGCTCAAAAATATGAGCCCATGCTTTCATTTATTTCTTTATTTATACATTCATTCTTTCACTCATTCATTCACTCACTCATTCACTCACTCACTCACTCACTCACTCACTCACTCACTCACTCACTCACTCACTCACTCACTCACTCACTCACTCATTCATTCATTCTTAGATTGTCAATATTTATAAAAAATATTTCATATTATTTTCATCGAAGCAATAGTTTTTTTCCCAAGCAGAACATACAAACAATTTTAAGCTCAAAAATATGAGCCCATGCTTTCATTTATTTCTTTATTTAATTTATTTATTCATTCGTTCATTCTCATGTCAATATTTATAAAAATAATTAATTGATCAAATATAATTTAAAATATAATTTTAATTAAGTATCTGTACTTTTCTTTTAAAAGCAGCTGTGCCTGTTACATAAAATGCTTTAAATTGATTTAATTAAATTATCTGAATCTCTGGGATTCATTGTCATTATTGCAAATAAATATCGCAAAAAAAAAAAAATAGGGGGAAAAAAGTTCATAAAAAAACTATTCAACTTTATGAGTATTTTACACGTTATGTGTATTTTTTTTTAGAGATCTGCGTGCAAAACATATTATTGACAAATCATGAAATACATCCAGTAGATGGCGCAAGTGGATAGTGTTGCCATAGATATATCTTGCTATATCTTCCTTCACACACCCATGCATAATCTGTGGACAATCATCAATGTTAATTTGTTCAAATGCACTTTCAAGAAGAAATCATGTAAATCATGTCATTATATCAAAAATCAGACAAACTGCCCATATTATCGAGATGATTTCCATAACTTATATATTTATACTGCAGCCCTTGGCAACTGTGTCATTGATAATTGCCTTTTAAAAACATTAAATTTTGTACACTCCCTTAATTTGAGATGTTGTAAGAACAGAAACATGAAAGAGTTGAAATCGAATGCACTGCCTATCCTGAAATTATTTATTTAAGGAGTTTGAATCCTCAATCTGACAAGCACAACAAAATACTTGTAGCTATTTCTGACACAGATGGGTAGTTAAAGTTATATCACGCTGAAGAACATCTGAGCTGAGCTAAATTTCAGAAGTATAGACATAAGCTGTATAAGCCCTCAAAACTGAAGTTATGAATATTATTAATATGCTCATATATGACTAGTGTTCTCTGATCAGTTTTAACAGTTAAATGAACAGTATTTCAACCAGCACACGTATAAAACAAATTTAACAGCGATAATTTTGATACATATATTAATTATTTTATTTACAGACCTACATAACTCTGCTAGACCAATATAAATGATGTACATTATCATGAACAATATCAATATTTGTGCCTCTGCCTTAGGGCTATTTATTATTGTGACACTTCTACAGCTAAATAAATGTGCACACTAGTGAGAAATGTGCGTGTATCATCAGGACTGAGTCAGCGTGCAGTTTTTCACATAACAAATCAATGTTACTTTTATGAGCAACTAACAAGTCGACTGTTTCTGATGGTGCCAAAAATGTTTTGTCACTCACATATGCACTAGAGTTTTACTAAGGCCAGCTCTCATGCTTCTGATGACCAAAGGGTTTTTTCCTGAACAATTAAGCGCACAGTTGTGGTCACATTAGAACTATATTTAGACATGAGCTTGAAGGGTGAACTTCCTATCAAGCCCTTTCTAAAAACAAGTTTCTCTTTCCTTACTGAAACAATGACAATGAATACTCCTGCCACCATTTCATCCAAAATAAAGAAAGCTA
The DNA here is from genome assembly GCF_001515605.1 of Sinocyclocheilus anshuiensis. Classification (NCBI taxonomy): domain Eukaryota; kingdom Metazoa; phylum Chordata; class Actinopteri; order Cypriniformes; family Cyprinidae; genus Sinocyclocheilus; species Sinocyclocheilus anshuiensis. The sequence continues at coordinate 1,046,305 of NW_015547654.1, forward strand.
CCAGCACTGAAGCACAAACAATAAGGCAGAACGCTCAAGGGAGGGGTCAGCATTTTATAATGCATGTTAAAAGTTATTTTGGTATTGCTGTCATTGCTTCTTGTTCGAAGTATAAATTTGGATGCTCCCCAAGAAGTCAGACACTAAGCATTGGGTACTGTGTTTAGAAATCAGGCACTGAATAAAGAATGTATCATTATTATTACCATTATTGTTGTTATTATTATACTATAATCCTATACTATCCTGCAATTCTATACATATTCATTTTGAATTGTTGAAATATATTGTTTATTTAGCATATAAAACACAATATGCAACAAACTACAATTTTAAGTTACAATATTAAGTTAGCTAAAACTAAAGATAATGTTCAGGTAAATGTTTCTCTGTCCTTCTCACATTAACATATTTTAAGTCAAGATAAAATGTAATGTACAAATAAATGACTTTGTAGACTATATATCAATAAATATTACTTGAATGGCCTTTCAGTGTAAGCATCATAATTAAGTAAAATACATTAATATGGAACTAAGCATTATTAAAGGCTTAGCTTAAAGAAATAGTTCACCCAAAAGTCACATTTTCCCACCCTCAGGTCATCCTAAGAAATATTACATCATTTGCTCACCAATGGATCCTCTGCAGTGAATGGGTGCCGTCAGAACGAGAGTCCAAACAGCTGATAAAAACATCACCATAATCCACAAGTAATCCACACGACTCCAGTCCATCAATTAACATCTGTTTAAGAAACAAATCTATCAAGATGTTTTTAACTGTGTCTTCTGACCAAAATATGAACCCTCTATAATGTTTCATCTGAATCAGGAGAGAAAAATGCACTAAACAGGTTCTAAACATATATGGGATGACTTTTTCACTGGAGGAAGTGTTATTATGGATTATGAACTCATATTTTAGCCAGAAGCAACAGTTTTAATAGATTATTGTGATGTTTTTTTTATCAGTTGTTTGGACTCTCATTCTGATGGCACCCATAAGAATCCATTGTTATGCAAGTTATGTGATGCAAAATTTCTCCAAATTAAATCCGGAAAAAGAAACTAACTCAACTGCTTCAAGGAAGGCCCAAGATTGATTAACTTTTAAGCAAATTTTCTCTGTTGGGTCAACTATTCCTGTAAAATGCACCACTTAATTTGAAGGAAAAAAAAAAGAAAAAAAATGCAGAGAAGGGTTAAAGATCCTTGCTCTAAAACACCTTAAAACATAAAATATTGTTATTTTTAAAACATAGCCCTATTTTTATTTTTATTTTAAATGCCATCCACACAGCACAAACTGAAAGCAGCCACCTTGAACACACCCACTTGCGCTGCTTTGTTGCGGTAGCCACACGCGCAGAACTACAGATCCCGTGACACACTGCGCTGCTGGGATCTGTCTCTCAACCCCTCTGCATCTGTGAAGAGTAGCGGAGGATCGCGGCCACAGAGTCACAGCAGCACCGGACCGGTATGGTGTGTGTGTGTGTGTGGTACACATCGCAGTGCATGCAGCTCAGCCTCACTGACACCGTGTCCTCTGTGATCGTTTGTAAATACGGCATGTTGTTTGAGAGCTGCGGTGAGTCCGCCGAACCTGCGCTGATCAGATAAACCCGAGAGCGGAGAAACAGCTGATCCACGGATGGTCGTCTGAGGTAAGTGGTCCTTGAATAACAGCCCACCCGAACATTAGCCTACATGACTGGAAAAGTTGCGCGGAGAGAGAAATATCTGTAATGAGAATGTGAACTTCTCTCATGTATGTTGTGTGGCGCGCGTGAGAGAAGACAGACGGACACTGTATCTATACGACAAATTCCCTGCATACCGACTGAGGGAAAAGTGGAATGTAACAGAATGGTATTGATGGTGTGAGTAAGTATGGATAAATCGTTTTAAACATGTTATTACATAGACGCGAGTCATGTGTTGATAAGAGACATGGAATATTTAAACACAACTAACGTGATTTAGCTTAAACAAGAATGAATCCAACATGTAAACAATAATCTAAAGACAGTGAGAGCCATAGTTCCATACATGAAATCTTCTCTTACCTATGCATATAGAATAATTTGTTCAGATTTGAGATACTGTATGAACATACTTTTTATTATCATTTTGATTTAATGGCTGTAAATAGTAGTAAAGTACTAAATACATTTCAATACATTTACATTTAGCAGACGCTTTTATCCAAAGCAACTTAAAAATGAGGACAATGGAAGCAATAAAAATCAACAAAAGAGCAATGATATGCAAATGCTATAACAAGTCTCAGTTAGCTTAATACAGTACACGTAGCAAGGTTTTTCATATAATAAATAAAAAGAAAACAGATAGAATAGAAAAAGAACAGAGCAAGCTAGTGTTACTCAATACATGAGTATGTTTCAAAAAAGTTTTCATATTTTTCAAGGTAATTATAAAAAAACTGTTTTATATTGTAAAAATTTTAAACTGTATTTTTTCAAACAATTATTAAATTATTTTTTAAATCTTATTTAATCATTATTGTCATTATTATTATTATTATTGTTATTATTATTAATCCTGTAGCGTTGCTTAGTTTTATGTGACCAGAATGTGGCATTTTAAAAAAGGTAACAATTTATGGAATTAAAAATCAAACACAATATTGACACTCAGGTGTAAATGAGTCTTTTCAAAATATAAAAAAAAAAAAAGACTTTGAACATGTTCATTGTTCATCAGAAGTATATTCAAGCAATTTTTAGCCTGGTCAAAACAAATGAGCAGGGCCGTCCTTAGGGGCGTGTCCGCTCCCTACCTTGCACCGGGCCCCGCATCAGCTAAGGATGGCCCTGCAAATGAGCATCACATCATACTGTATTTATACTTTTATGATTTGATCAAAAGGCAGATGAAGACCTTTGATTTGTGTAATAAGTAATAAGTAACTTGTGTAAATAAAATGTCAAACATATATGAATATATTGCTAAGGAGACAAGCACTGGACATTTTAGTCTTCTTCCACTTTATCTTAAACAAATAAAGAGATCTTTTTTCCGCATGCTCACTTTATACAACTGATCTTTAACCATTTCCTGGTCAGAATAGTGCCAAAGGTAATGCCCACGAGATGACAAAGGCTAAACACATATCACACGTAACTCATCATTACATAGATTATCTGGCAGATGGTTATCTGCAAGTCTGTAAATATCAATGCACTGTAAATGTACCCTCTCAGCACAAAATAAAGCCCATTGCGACATAAAAGCGGCATGACAGCTATGAATGCAGACAGCGTAGCAGGTTTAAATATAGGATCACAATGTATTGTTTGAATCCATCGGTTTCCCAGCATCTAAGAGGCATCTAGACACAAAAACAGTTGGATTGAGGTCAAACACTCGGGACAGAAGCCCTGCCTCACATGTTTATTAGACAGATAGTGTTTTCCTGGTTGGCTGAGCGTAGCTTCAGGCTCCGTTCCACTGCTGGCACTCTCAGCTCTGCAGCAGTGGCAGGTTTTACTCTCTGTCTGCACCTGTCCTTTACACTGGAGGTTCCCCAGACTGATTATTGTATAGCAGAATTCAGATTGCATGCCTTGGCACAACAAAGCAATGTCAGAAACATTTTTATTGTTGGAACTTTGGACTCTGTTCTGGCCTTGGAGCTGTTTCTCAAAACCAGTGCAAATGAGCACAAGTGGAAAAAAGGCTTTTGAATTCGGTTAGCATGGCTCTGGTGCTTCATGGAGTTTTGCTCATAAATGTCAAAAGAAAAGGTGGGAGTAAAAGAGAGTGAAGTTTCCCTCAAAGGGTTGGAACAGAACTAGTTTGAGCTGTGAAGTCTGAAGCTGTTTTTACTATTGAGAAACATTTGATTGGATTCATGGATGTTTCTACAGCTGTGGCTCTGTTCTGTAGGGGGTTGTGCTAAATCCTGTCAAATGGGGCTTTTGGGATACAATGGGGATAACGTGACCTAATGGAATATAATCCCCAATGCGTAAATGGATATTCTGTACATTATCATTGGACTTAAAGGAATTGTTCACCTAAAAATGAATATTTGCTAAAAATGTACTCTCTCATCATCCAAGATGTAGATGAGTTTGTTTCTTCATCTGAACAGATCTGGAGAAATGTAGCATCACCAATGGATCCTCTGCAGTGAATGGGTGCCATCAGAATGAGAGTCCAAACAGCTGATAAAAACATTGCAATAATCCACAAGTAATCCACATGACTCCAGTCCAATTAATGTGTATGTAAGAAACAAATCCATCATTAAAACATTTCCAACTTCAAACTGCTGTTTCCATCTATAATATGAGTCCTCTATCCATAATATTGCTTTCTCCAGTGAGAAAGTTGTCTCATTTGAATCAGAAGAGAAATAATACAAGCGAAAACAGTCCAAAACAGTTCTAAAAAAATATGTGGGTGGATTTTGATGTGAGAAGACAACAGGGGATTAACATTTTCACTGGAGGAAGCGTTATCATGGAGTATTTTGGCCAGAAGTGAGAATTTAAAGTTAAAACGCCTTAATGATGAATACATAAAAAACATGCAGCTTTTCACTTCACAAGATGTTAATTGATGGACTGGAGTCATGTGGGTTACTTGTGGATTATTGTGATGTTTTTATCAGATGATTGGTCTCTCATTCTGACGGCACCCATTCACTGCAGAGGATCCATTGGTGAGCAAGTGATGTAATGCTAAATTTCTCCAAATCTGTTCTGATGAAGAAATAAACTCGTCTACATCTTGGATGGCCTGAAGATGAGTAAATCTTCAGCAAATGTTCATTTTTGGGTGAACTATTCCTTTAATGTTACTGTTCAGCGCTCGTTTGCTAAGATACACAGGAGATTAGATGTGATGTTCAGTGTGAGTAAATTGAATCAAACCAGTTGTTCTGCTAATGATCATTAAGTAACAGACAACCAGGATGCAAACATCTGAGCTGCTTTGATTCAGTGATTGTAGAGAACATACTTGTGCAGGTAGGTCAGTGATGGGAATGTCAGTGACCCAAGTATATTTGTAGTCAAGGAAACAGGAAGCACTAGAATTCAGCGTTTCGCACATGAAAGTATCGAGAAAATGTTTGCAGACTGAAACACTTTGAAATTCTCTCAAAATAACAGATGTTTTGTTCATTCATATATCATGTGAGAGCTGTTGGTTAATGTTGTCTGCTGTCAAACAGATTTTGTCAGGGCTGTAAAAAGCTCATGGCAAAATCATCATGGCAGACAAATGTTATGTAATACTAAAGTTGCTTTGACTCAACTGTACACACGACTATGCAAATGATAAAGGCTTATTCAAAAACTATCATCAGCTTCCTGAAGACAATGTTTCTGAGAACAGCATACCAACAAGAGCTGAAATGATTCCTCGAGTTACAAGATATCCTTGATGAAATGTTTTGATGACACAGTTTTGCATACCCCCATAGTAATGCTGAAGCACAGAAGGATGAGTATTCAAGCACTAAATAAACAAAAGTATATTCATAGTTTCACATTAACTGGGTTATTCTTCATTAAGGGGAACTTTCTTGTGCACTATGAGGATTTAAAAAAAGAATCATTCTAGTTTTAAATGGATTTCAGCTATTTTGTGTGTTATTTTAATCACTTTTAGCTTCCATTTTATATTTCTAAAAAGTGTAAAAGAAATGTTGTACTTTAATTTTCTGAACGTTTTTTTATTGTGAATAATCACAGTACCAAATCTGCTGTTGCTTACCATCATGGCAAGCATTTTAGAGAACTATTGAGTTTCTCCAAAACACTTATATTTAGTTCTGATAGGAAATGAGAAGTGATGAGGGCAGCAGAGTGACAGTTCGACCATGGGAAATATCATTGCTCAGAGTAGCTTTATTAGATTACCAAAACGATTAGTGTTTTACTTCAAATTCTTTTGAATTATGCACATTTCAAATTATACTTGTTTGCTTTTTCTACAAAACTGAAAAATGTCATTAATATCACGTCATTTTCATTACAATCACAGATTTGTAGTATAATTTGTAATACTGTGGAATCAGATTTGTATTCGAAATGACACTGCATCAGATCTTTATTTCAGGACACGTGTTCTGAAAAGTAGTTTTTTTCTAGATTTAAAGTCAAAAGTGCTTCTAATTGAAGAATCACCCTGCACAGCAAACCTAACTGGCTTAATATAGTGAAACATTTATTGAACATGTTTTAATTGACCCAAAACTCAAGTGCTATAAGTGATATTTATTGCTGTTTATCGTGTAATATTGTAGTGCAATGTTGTCTAGATATAATTTTATTTTCTAGATCGTGAAATAGCAAGTGAAATATAAGGCCATTGTGACTTTGTAGGTGTGTAAGACACATTACTACTAGAGAGACTTTGCGTGTTTTTCCATGAGAAGAACTGCAGTGTCTGCATGACACACCAATCTAAAACTCATTAATGACACATAAAACATTAAATTATGGGAAGCCGCTGCAGTCAGTTGTTTCACTCCTGAATCACCAAATGGATTTGGCCAATTTCCCTTGCATGTTGTGTCGATAAGTTGTAACTCAGGAATGTCGATTCTCCACTTCGATCTGTTTTTTACGTGAAGCTGACAGCGGTAACTGCCATCAGACATGTTTGGCCAGTCTCAGACACAACAGGGCTTGTCTGATCTTGTCGCACTCTGTTATCGAACAAGGGGGCAATTGCAATTTTCTCAGGATAACAGGGAGGTACGTTTGATTGTTGTTTTGTTGACTGCACTCACTCGCTCCATGCCGCTCAAATAGAAATTGCTTCCTGCTGAGGAAGTGTCTGACTCTTTCACGTAAACAGAGCAAATTTAATTAAACCAAATTATCAGAGTGGTGCTGGGAAATCAAAGGCTTCTGGAGAGCGTGCATAATGTGCCATATCAAGCTCACCCTGCGTGTCATTTGTCTCGGTCCCCTAGTGGGTGGTCATGCTGCAGATAACTGGACTATTAGAATAATGTCACAACCACTCATGACTTCAGTCAGCTGTATTACAAAGCCACAGGCAATCATGGATTATATGCTTGTTGTTATGATTAACATTTTGTATTCACAAGATGTAATATAATATAGGTAATATAAACAAACAGGAACCATTCAAGAGGTATACTGTACGACATCATATTTTATAAATAATAACGCTTTGGGAAAATCAATTTGTAAGATTCCCTTGGTGAATTTCTTATGGGTTTTTTAGAATAGTGTATCATAAATTACACACAATCATACATCAGACATTGTTTCAAAACCGTTGTGTGCTTTAAAATGTAAGTTGCTGACAAGTTTCTACAAAAGAACTACAACGGTTGTCTGTTTCATCAAATATATCAATTCACAAACTTGTGGTAGTTGTAGTCCTTCTGTAGAAAATAACAATTAGAGTATGTATAGGGTACATAATGATTTATAATTTATGTTTTGGGAATGATTATAATGTTGTACTGTAAAACAGGAAATGCTAATTGTCTTCTGGGTTTAAGGACTATAAACTTAACTGTAGTATGACAAAAATGCATCTGTGTCATTTTGAAAACCACTGAATCTGTGTCACCACTGCTAAATGTACATCATGGCTAAATAAACCCTATTTTACAAAAGTTGTGAATGCAAGTGCAGGAGATTAAAAAAAACCATGTACTTCAAAATAATGGCAAGAAATCACATACTTCTGTTTACTTTACAAAAACATACAGTGCAACAAGTGTCTGATTCAAAAGTCTTGCTCTTATATTGAATAGTTAAAAAAGGCTCAAACTCAGTCTGACGAATCCTTTACTGAATCAACATTTAACATGCCTACTGAGCTGTAACCTATAATCATCTTGAAATTAAGCAAGCTTTGTTTACGTAAGGTTTGTGATACTTAAATCAGTTTTACTGACTACTTGTTCATATGGCATCCTTTAGTTAAAATTACACATTTGCAACTGAGTTTTTTTTCTTCTGTGTAGTAAAGGATCAGCCCACTGTGATGCTCATGTAGTACTACTGTTTATAGATTGTCATTCAATTATGTTCTTGCAATGGTTTTAGGCAGTGTCTACCTTCCTGTTTATGATTGATTTCACAGAGAGCGTTTTCGACTGAATGTCGGGTCTGTGGGGATGTCTGAAGAGCTGTTGAGCAGGGTTAGTTTGGCATGCTGCCCATGGGTTTATATGGCACACAGAGGGGTTTCAGCCTCTCTGCCTCTAACCATTCAGCCGTACAGAGCGAGCTGAACACTGCAGCCTCACAATGAAGCCGATCTGTTTATGAGAAATGAAAAATGATGGTGTGCATGTTTTTCTCACCCTTCTGCTTATGATTTAATTTCAGGTGTGATGGTCATGTGGACACTGTTATCAAAAGATTACAGCGTCTGTCCTGCGGGCTGTGGCTTATGACCGAGCCATACAAATGCTTCTCTGTTTAGTCATCTTCAGAAGAAATGAGGGGAGGCATATTTACTCACTGGCCGCAAGCAGACAGTGTTTGTGTTGTTGAAGAGAAATGTGTGAAGTCAGGTTTCTGATGTGCTGCTGCAATGGCAGGAACGTGAATGAAGGAAAACTGCAATGACAAGCCATCCACGCTCATTTATCGAGCAAGGTTTGTGAGTAGGGTTGCTAGCATCAGCAGAGAAAAATCCATTTTCTAAATTTTTTATGTGATATACGCCATTTGATAATTAAGTAAACCATTTATGGCCTATCTTATACAAATTATAATTCAGTTTCTTTAAGTGGCTCAACAACACAAATGTTTTTCTAATCTCAACTCTAATTTTTTAACTCTGACAGTTGTAGTGTTGTCTTTTTTCAATGCATAATGATGAATATTTTAAACTGTTTAAATAGTCATTTTCTGAAGTGTTGATACACCAGTAGCAGCTACACTTTCTTGCTCTCTTTTTCACGCTTTCTGTTGACACACACAGTGAAGAGTGGCACTGCGATCATTTACACGCGAGCAGCTCTTGATCCAGTGTTTTGAGTGTTTCAGAGCAGCTTGGATTCACATTTACATTTATATATTTGTTATTGTAATTTAGCTCTTTCCTTAATTTCATAGGTTGTTTTTGTTTTCATTATTGTTTAGGTGGAGGCTCTAAATAAGCTCTTTTGGGTTTTCCGCCTCTCCCTGCATAGTATATGGATTGTATTTATTTATTTTTTTATTGCATATAGTTTATTTTTCTGCAACTAAACTAAACTAAAACTTGGTTCACAGTGAATTCTGTGAACTCCACTACATGTGCAGAGATACAGCGTGTGCAGCATGCACCAGTTACACTTTATTTTCACAAATCATTTGATTATACGATTATAACATTTCATGAGATTTGTACTGAAAAGCACTTTTAAACCTGTTGTCAGAAACTTAAAGGTCTCCCTGTAGTTTTCCACCAAAATAAAACCTCAAGAGTTTAACACTTGCAAGTGAAGAAAGTACTTTTAAAAGTAATTTTACTACTGCAAAGAAATTAATATTATTATGAAATATGTATTATTATTATTTTATATAATCTCCTCAGAGCTATCAGGCCTGAGGAACCTCAGAAAGCAGAGTATGAGTTAATAAGGAAATACTTTGAATATAGTCAAAGGTAAATGGTCTTAGATACTGTTCAGATTTTGTGCTCTTAAAGTTAAAGGTAAAAGTTAAAGGTATTTTTTCTCTGTGGTATCGAAAATAATACTGAATAGCGCAATTTTTTTGTTCAAGATATTGTATCAAAGTTAGAAATTCCAGTATTGTGACAACATTTTTTGTATGACAGTGAGCAAAAACAAATCAAGTGTGATAAATACTGAAGCTCCCTCATATATTTGGCTATAAGATGCCAAAATATGGGACAAACCATGTCCTGTATGGATGTTAACACAGTTATTTTTAAATACTGTCAGTTTTGTATCACGCATGACGGCTGGCAACCTTATTTGCACGATTTGTGCTCAGTTCACTTCTTTGTCACAGGGGATGTAAACTTCCTGATCGCTGTGATCTGTGGCCGCCATCCTGCATGGGTGGAGGGAATGGGGGAGACCATATCTGAAATGTTATATTGTAATAACCTCCATGCAGACTAGACTTTTCTTATTGACTGGCCCTCCCCTTTTCTCTTCCTTTAGGAAATGTGCCATTATCAACAGAGGGCATGTTAATAAAAGGCCTTGAAAACCAATGGCTAGCTAACAGAGAGCTCCTCTAGCCACCTCTGCGCACAAACAACTTCAAAGAACTACTGTGTGTTTTTATGACTGGGCACTTTAGCTTGGAGCGACATTGGATCAGCAGTAGTTTCGAGAACAGGAAGTGAATGAGAGTTTGGCAATAGTGCGGTCGGCTGGGCGAATACCTTTGCTGGAATTGATGCATCAATGTTGCACTGGGCAGTATGAGTAGTTGAGCTGTTTAGTATTTCTTAAATGACTTGTAGAAGTGAAACTAGAAGTATTCTCCAGTGGTCAGTGAGACTGTGAGATGTTTGTGTACGTGTGTGATCAGAACACGATAAACAAAATAGAATAGATGTGTATGAGTTAGAGCCGTGGTTCATTACAGAAGATAGTGGTCGTAATTGTGAAGTCTGTAGGCGCATCGGTTTTGTTTTACTTGTTGTCATAGACTACGTTTACATGGACAACAATACTCCGATACAGCAATACTTAATACGATTAAGACAATACTCTGATTAAGAATCTACCATGTAAACAGAGATTTTTGATTTTTGATTTCCGGCTAAAGTCATAATCGAAGTAAACACTAATCGAATTAAGACATGTGGAGTATTCCTATTTTAGTCGCATTATTGAAGTGCAGTAAAGACATGTACACACCTTAAAGGTGGGGTAAGTGATTTCTGGTAGCCAATGTTGACATTTGAAATCACCAGAACAAACACGCCCTAACTATATGTTTATACGTGAAATTCCGGAGGGGACGTTAGATGGCGTCACGTGGGGACGTAATGACGTCTGCCATTAATCGAACTATGTACTATAACATGTAAGGAATATTCTAAAAGCAACTCACATAAACACCATAATCATAATACTGACTTATTTAGAATAGGGTAAATAATTAGATTACTGATGTCCATGTAAACGTAGTCATAGACAGTAGCTCTGTTCTAAAGCCTAGTGCGCACTACATTTTGTCTACGTTTGCAGCTTCCTAACTGAAACACAACCTCATAGGTGACTGATTTGGAAAGCTCTGCACAGACAGGAAGTTTTTAAATCTTGGCTCAGTGTTATGACACAAACATTGCTCCTCAACTGTATTGCTCATAGTTTATTACAGTAGAATTTGGCATTAGCGCATTAAGCAGAGGTTCCACCTTTTATTTAAAAGACCTTTTCACAGTGGCTGAACCATTTTTTTTTTTTACAATTTGGAGGGGAAAGAAGAAATATTTATGATATCACTGTACTTTAATTGGTTTTATTTTTTATTTATTTTTTATGTTTTATTTTATGTTATTATTATTATTTTTTTGGGTAATTTGAAATATTTTAAATTGACAAACCGATTAGGTGACTTTGCTTTTTCCTTATTCAAGTAAACTATAATTCAAAAGTTTGGGTTCAGTTAGATTTTTTTTTTTTTTTGAGAAAAAAAGGCAAGTATGCATTAAATTGTTTAAAAGTGACAGTATAGACATTTATAATAAATCAATGCTGTTCTTTTACACCTTGTTAATCAAAGAATCCTGAAAAAATGTAGCATGGTTTTCACAAAAAATATTAAGCAGCACAACTGTTTTCAGCATTGACAATAATAAGAAATGTTTTTTGAGCATCACATCAGGATATTACAATGATTTCTGAAGGATCATGTGAAACAGGATATTACCGTTTATAAAACGGATAGTTCCGGTCCTTGATTCTGATTGGCTGAGCCACGTTCGAAGCTATTGTAAATTACTCTACAAACATACACCTTTGTTTACTTGCTTGGCAACCACTTTATTGTAACCACAACTGTTTCTGAGGAACTACATTGTTTGGTGGTAGAATACTGTTTTTATTAATATCATTACACTTTATTTGCTCTGTTTTATTTTGTAAACAAAAAACAGTCCAAGAGCGCACATCAATTAGGCCAAAAAAACGCTCTTGCGTTTAAGCTCGAAACGTCACCTGTGATGAGAACATAATTAAATACTTCTTAATCTCTGGAGCTGTGGTGTGCCTACTTTGATGTTTTCGTTCTGTTTTATTTTGTGAAGCCTTTCTACATATATGGAATAACCGTTTTATAAAAGCAATAAGCCCCGTGAAGCCGTGGTTTACAGTGAATTTATAACAGCTATTTATAACAGTGTTTTAGTTGCACTTTAGCTCCTCTTCGCGTCGTGCCTAACAACGCCCCTTAGCTGTTATAAATTCACTGTAAACCACGGCTTCTTGGGGCTTATTGTTTTATTTTACTGTATTTTTGATGCAGTCTTGGTGAGCATAAGAGATTCTTTCAAAAACATTAACACATTTTTGCCAACCCTAAACTTTTAAACAATACTGCAGGTGTATGTCTGTTACCTACATAGAAATGATCAGTCTGATAGTGTCACCAAGATGGCCGCAGAGTGAACTGACTATAGTAGACTTTAGCGATACGCTAATAAGCACAAAACAATCACTCAAGTATCTTTACTATCTGTCCACAATTGCAGTGCATTCCTTTTTCTTTTTTCTTTTTAAGAAAGGATGCATGTGATGCCAGTTTATAATTTAGACAAAATGAGGCATAATTATGCTATTTATTGATTGGTAATATATCAGTGATGCCTGAAATTTCTGTCTAGCTCTGTTTAGCCTGAATCTTTACCAGGATGAAACCGGACAGCACAATAACGTCACTTGCCCTGATAATGGTCCTGTAATATGAATAGGCCACATCATTGCATTTCCCTCATCTCTTTGCTTTCAGTAGTGTATGTCAAAGCAAATCAGTAATGGGAGCACAACATCATGGTAAAATGATGCGATTAGGGCCATTACCCATGTTATTCCATTATTTCTTGCCACTGTGCCCATCTCTGGGGTTGTTTTCCGTCAAAGCAAGTAGGACATTAACTCTATTCAAAGAAAGTGTTTGTAAGCAGTGGGAAAACCAGCGGCTGGTGGCTTGCCAGGCTGAGACAATATGGAAATGTGCTGTGCTTAGTGTCGGACAATAGCTTGGGGCTCTATTGTGAATCAGGCTTTGGCATAAGACCCCCCTTTGAAAGATCATGTGACTGACAGCACTGTCATGCATTGGTTTGGCTACGAACTGAAGGAATGCTTTTTTAAAGAGTTGTATTATTATCTGAAGCATGTTCCCAGACCCACTCTTCAGTCTTGAGGTTTCTAGGAATGTCCAAGGTTTGTGAACAGAGGGCTGCCCTCCAGAGAAAAGGGTCCTTCATTGTGTTTTTTTGTGCTAGTGCTGATTAGTGTGACAGGCTTTGGTCTACAGACATTATTACAATGATAATGGCCTCCGTTTTTGATGCCTTCATAGTGTCTGCTCACCAAAATAATTACTGGTCATGCTAAAGGAATAGTGCTGAGGATTATGCTAATTCATACCAGTGTGATTATATGAATGAGTAATACTCTATGACGCACTTGAATTAATCTTTCTCTGGGTCCCATATGCTTGTATGGCAGGATAATCTGTCCAAATGATACCAGTGTTTGTCAGCGATTGGCTTAATGGAGCAGCCCTCTCTCATAAATACATAGAGCTGCAGTTGCCCCGCTCATGTTGCCGGATTTGAAATAATAAGGCATCTTTTATCAGACCAGACTCTTTTAAGACTAGTTGCTGTGGTCTGTCTGGCTGTTATCTTTAATCATTGTGCCAGAGCTGCTATAAAATGCAGTTTGAGAGTTTCACTGCAGGAAAACTCCAGCACTGAATTTTTGATTCAACCGATTTCTCATACTTTACTGTTTTAAGCTTGAAGGTGGTCATTTAGAAGAAGCCAAAGTTTAGATACAGAATGGTTTGGTAAAACTTGAATAGCATCCTATCAAAATTCAGTATTTTTTGTCTTGTTTTGCAGTAAAAAAATCTACACCTTCTCAAAACAATATAAATTTACTTCAGGTAAAATGTATATGTATAAATGTGTAAATGTATAAATAGATAAATGTTTTTGTTTCTTTGTTTGTTGATTAATGTTTAAAGTCTTACAATATCATCCAGATTGTCCAGATTTTGATCTCAAAATTGAGCAGTTGTTCCCAGAGGAAAATTATCAGAAAAATAAACCAGAATTGGAATTCTCAATTTGATTTAACAATTTTCACTCAGAAATTGCTAGTTCACAGATAATTGCAAAAGTCTTTTTAAAATGTGCATATAATATAAGTGTATTTTGTCAAATTGCCAATGACATGAGGTGAAATACTCCTGCAGTTTATTAAAGACAGATTTTTAGATATTTTAACTGGAAAATAATACAAAGTATTTGTTACAAATAAAATTTACAATGTAAACTTCATGTGGGTAGCATATATCTCAGATTATTTTATGAAAAATCATCGAGCTCATATTTAAATGTCTGACTTTTGATCTTAGAGGTTCAGGTCTGGGTTTAATGCAGGCCAGTCAGGATTTTCCACACCAGACTCAGTAAACACTTTTATTAGTGGCATCCTATGACCAAGCCACAATAAAATTCACTGAGACCAAAAAAGCAGAAGAAAACCTGAGAACTGTTTGTCCTAATATAATGAGAACTTCAAATCAGGATGTTGCTGGACTTTATAAAATACACAATACCACATGTAAAGTTTGATATTTGACAGGTAATTAAAAAAACATTTAGAGGCAGAGAAAGGCAGAATGCAGGGAGGGGGAAGTGTGTGACTCAGGGCTTTTTTTGAATATGTAGCAGCGAATGGAAAACAAATGGTGGTAGCAGGAATACATCAAGAGCAAGTAAAAAAGAAGCGGACTGTTGTGCTGAGGGTGATTCAGGATGGACGGAGGGGAAATCCCAAAGATAATCACACACCAGGGGATGACTGAGAGAGACCTGAAGGTTATTTAGTAAGAGACATGCTGTGTCTTACACAACTTTCATCTGATGCCTGCTTTAAATGATTTTGATGGCTTTATCCATCACTTCCCTCAACAACATCACTGCTGGTTTTCTTGCATAATGCATTAAAAGTGGGCTGACCAGCATAGTGTTGAGTATGTTTTTTAAGCAATAGGACTGACCACAATTTAAGACAACACAACCTACTTTTCTTACATGTAATCACATTTCAGAGTGAAATTTATTTATCAGGAATTGAGTGGATTTTTGAAAGTGGCATGTCAGAATGGAGTCCCTCTAAATGTGAGTGTGGAGTGAATTGTGTTGAACTACCTCCCTCCTGAAACACAGCTGGACTCACATTTTGACCCTTTAACAAACCTTTTTAAATTCTTTAGTAATTTGTCTTAACTACTGACAAGATTTTAGAAAGCCTACATTGCCTAAAATAGCAGCCTAAAACAATGCCTACTGAAAAATAAATAAATAAATAAAATGTCTTATTTTCCATTTAAAAAAATTTAAAAATCCTTGAAATACGATAAGGTAATCACAGGTAATCACAGCCGTGCCGATATACAGCCATATTGCACAGCTATGAGTGTGATATTGCGTTTATACAACAGCAGCACAAGTGTAAAATACATAAGAAACAACAACGGAGTGTCTTTAAAAACCCTCCTTTGTGCAGAACTACTTCCTTCCGCCACGGATTCAGATCTCAAGATGACAGTTTAACAGCTGAGCCCAAGCCTCTGTTACTAATTCAAAAACGTCACTTTAGAACAAGTAACGAAGGAACACCAAGTT
The DNA here is from genome assembly GCF_001515605.1 of Sinocyclocheilus anshuiensis. Taxonomy (NCBI): domain Eukaryota; kingdom Metazoa; phylum Chordata; class Actinopteri; order Cypriniformes; family Cyprinidae; genus Sinocyclocheilus; species Sinocyclocheilus anshuiensis. The sequence continues at coordinate 1,062,180 of NW_015547654.1, forward strand.
GCTTTATTGAAAGCTTATTATATTACTGTATTAAAAGCTCACTGTTTTATGTACACTCTCAGAAAAAAAGGTACAAAAGTTGTCACTGGGGCGGTACCTTTTCAAAAGGCACACCTTTGTACCTAAAGAGTCCATATTGGTACCTTAAAGGTACATATTAGTACCTAAAGTGTACATATTAGTACCTAAAAGGTACAAAAGTGTACCTTTTGAAAAGGTACTTCCCCATTGACAGCTGTTGTACCTTTTTTTCTGAGAGTGGAGGAAAGAATTATGAGAGAGAGATGGACTGAGCGAGTGCGAATTCCTGAATCTGATACAGCATTCCTTCAGCTCAAATTATCTCATATTCACAATAAAACTTTGGTTTGAATGTCTGTTGAACAAATAATAGATTAATGAGACCAAAGACTGCCCGTTAGATTTACCCAAAACAAATTATATCTCATGTTTAACCACTATAGAGACATCAGAGCCAGAGGAAAATTCCAGAAGATCTGGCTGAGGTGAGGAGCTCTTGGTGGGTTCATGAGCGCTGAACGGCCGCTGACGCCCTGGAGCTCACGTCTCTGAAAACACCGAAGCAAATTTCATATTTGAAGTAGAAACAACTACATTCTCGCCTAAAAACTCTTAAAACTACATTCCGTGACACATAAGCATAATCAAATGAAAAATACATTCTTTTTTGAAAAAAAATCTTAATAGCATAAGGATTTTTAGAGATATTTACTGAAAAAAAGATCCATTAAAAACTCATTAAAAAGTCATTTTTGCTGTATAAATAGCTGCATTGGTCACATTAACAAGTAGCCTGCTGCCTCAATGGTGCCAAGAAAGGCATTTCAGAGACAGAGCAAGTTGTTACATTACAAAGATAAAGATAGGCCCTTGGAAGAATATACACAGATGCATTGTGCATAATAAGACCAGGAACACCTATTAAGAAAATAACTAGGGTCCATTTTGATTTCATGTTGAGTAGCCCTCAGATTTCAACAGATTCCTTATTAAGCATGTGCCGGTATTCGGTTATACGATATATCACGATACTGAATATGCACGATATTGTTATCGTGGGCACTTCAAAATACCGAGATTATTACAAATTATTCCGAATTTTGAATGCATTTTAAGAATGCTTTTTCCATCAACTGGTCACAATGCGCAACACTGCTGTATGCTGGGTCACAGACGCATGCTCTCTGATGTAAACAAGCACGGATGAGAAGCGCATGGCGGAAAGTGTGAGAGACGCTCTGAATTAAAGTGCACATTCACTCTCTGACAGCAGATGGTGCTGAACAGCAGAAATGCAGTCGTTACCCTGGAAACCCCATAAAAAAGCAGCTGCTATGTTACGGCCCATTTTTACTAGGGTGCGAGACGAAAGAGTGATGGTAACAGGATTCCGACCACAGCCAACAGATCACCAAAGACAAATAACAGTTTTAAATAATTTATTAAATAAGAGTGAAATGAATGAAAGGAGCTTTAGCTACAAATGAACTTCCCTATCTCCCTAAACAAAAACACATCGCAAAATTTGGTCAAAGTAAATGGCAGACCCCTCCTACGCTCCCAGGACTTTCTCAGAATATACAGAATAAATCACATATAGGAAGAACCACGAACAGCAACCACAACGCGGTTGGTGATCTGTTGACGGAGACGGAATCCGGAGCTCCTCACGCCACGGAAGCAAACGCCAAAGTGAGCTCCCCTGGGTTGGTAGCGCCGCCCTTTTTAAAGTCATCTGCTTCAGGATCCGCCAATCACGTTCCTTGATGAACAGCCAATACCTGCACACATGCACCAGTACACAAAACAACACCCACAAAAATAACAATGCCGTGTATCATAACATGCTACTTCATCACAGCACCAAATACTTAAATATTTAGACTTAATAGGCTATTTATTTTCAAACTTTTTTACATTTTAATCTGGACTACAACATGCCCTAGATATTGTTTGAAAGTGTTTTGATTCTTTATTGTTCGGTCACACTTTACATTAGGGCTTCATTAGTTAACATTAGTTAATTCATTAGTTAACATAAACTGGCAATGAAAAATTCTTCTAAACATTCATTAATCTTAGGTAATTCCAATATTTAATAACACGTTGTTAAAATCAAAAGTTGCAACTGTGGTTCAGTTATTTTGGTTATAAGAAAAAAGTTATGAAACCTGTTATACTGTATTATGACAACACTTTTTTCAAATAAAAAAGTTAGGTGGTGGCAACTAAATTTCAATACCGTGATAATACCGTATACCGCGATAAAAGCATTAGCAATTAATCGCAACATGAAAATTTGATACCGGCATATCCCTATTCCTGATAATAGGACTTAAAGAGTTTCTCTTTCATTCCCCCTCATTTTCAATTCCATTCCTCCAAATATGTGACCGGCCATTTGAGAGCATCTCTTTTCATCGCTCCAGCACCTTCTAGGCAGGATGCCAGTACTATAAGAAGCAGACTTGTGGTTTGTAAGTGAAGAAGAAGTACTTAAAGAACACAGGCAAGTAAATCTTCAGCTAACCTGTCTGCCATGGTTTCTGCGAGACCTGTAAAAGCTGTAAATGTCATTTTTCCATCCTGACCCTCATTTGTCATTAGTAGGGGCTGTGAGCCAACAGAACCCTAAATCACACACATGTACATACCCCAAGACATCAAACTTCCACCCCAGCTGTTCCTGCCGTTTAACTGCTGCTGAGCAGAAATAATTGCTGCAGAACGTTCCGGAGAATGACTTTGCGACCGAATCTCAGCGAGTGCCGAGAGGCCAGAAAGAGGCACAGACCATCAAAACAGATGCTTAATTTTCCCTCCAAAACTGTGAATGAGCCTTTATGGTTTGGACTGGTGCTAATATCTCTCACATTACACATGCTCTGTCTCCTCACTTCACACACAGTTCTCCATCTTCACATGAAATAATCGAGGCTAAAGCCATTTCACACATACTCAAGCAGCGTGAAAGTGAAGGGGGGGCTTCATTAACCCCAAAATGTGGCTATAAATGTGGCTATAAACTGCTCAAATCATCTGAATTCTGTCAGGTTTACTGAATAGAAACGGCATGTTTAACTTGCATAAAGCCTGATACATAATGGGTGAGTTCACGGATTGGCTGTTGCTTCATAATAGCTTATAGTGGTACATTATGTTGATAAATAAGTATAAAGTGTATTTCCACAATATGTTTGCTGAATTCAACACCAAAACACCTATCCTTGTCTGCAACACAGTTTTGCTTGGGAGGACTGTGTGAATACTGTTACCTGTCAATATGGATGGTAAAATAAATATGCGCTGCTTCAAGGTGACTCAGATGCTTTAAAGTTCTTTTACTTGCACTTCGAGAATACTTGAGTGTGCTTCATCGACTGATAATGTCTTATACTAACATGCTTGTTCCATTGTCTGTTTATTTATAGCTTTTTCTTTTGATTGCTCTAATTACTTAACCTGTCTTTGCTGGGATTTTGGGAGGATGCAGCATTTTTGGTGCCATGACCCGAGCATTCTGTATTTTAATGCAGAGCAGTGGAGTGGGCAGAGAGGTGCCTGCCGTCTGCCAGATGGGCACTTAGAGTCTCCTTTGGCTTTAAATCCCACAGTTAGCATTCCCGACAGTACTCGTCTCCCAGAAAAATTGCCCAAGTGTAGAGTTTCAGCCAAAGGCGGGAGGGTTTGGGGAAATTTTTACCTAAATAAACTGTCCTTTGAAATATTATGTTATTGTAGGCTGGAAATGTTATATATTTGAGAATATTTGGCAAGCACTGTAAAGCGATCTTCTCTTTTTCGTGGCTAGAGGAAGTTTCCATATCCACTGTAGCATTTAGTTGAGAAGACAAGTTTACATTAACATGAAAAGGGAAATATTTGAAACTGTGATGTGCATGGGAATGATCAGGCCACATGTGTTGATTTGGTCTCTCTGAGGTTTTCTTTTCACCGCCACTAAGGATAAAGCTGGCAGCTGTGACAGCCGTAAAGCTAAGGGTTATGGGAGAATAATAAGAAATAAGCATAGGTGCCCACCCGTAGCGTGCTACATGTTTGTCTGAATCAGTGCTGTTGCAGTGATTGGACACAGATGTGGAATATGGAAATGGGCTGTGGCTATACAGTATACTTCCACATGCCTACTACAATTGTTGGAAAAGGTAATCACATGCACTGACGTCAAAAGTTTTGGTGTCGGTAAGATTTTTTAATGTTGTAATTTATTACTGTGATGACAAAGCTGAATTTTCAGCATCATTACACCAGTCTTCAGTGTCGCACGATCCTTCAGAAATCATTCTAATATGCTGAATTGCTACTTCAAAAGAACGGCATTTATTTGAAATAGAATTCATTTGTAACTGTCTAACTGTCTCTACTGCCACTTTTGATCAATTGAATGCATTCTTGTTGAATAAAAGTATTAATTTTCTTCAAAATGAACTGACCCCAAACTTTTGAATGGTAGCGTATTCCCACTTGTCAAATCAACCAAGGTGCGTTGTGTTGCAATACCCATTCAAGGCTCAGTCAAACTGTTTTACTTGAAGCTTAATTTACCATGTAGTGTGTCTGAGAGGTAAAGTGGTTGTCATATGGAACAGTACGTCCCTCTGAGGACAGAACAGACGGGAGAGAGTATTACATCGGCAGCCGGAGTCCATCACTAGTGATTATAATATCACGGCTTTGATGCCCTGTGTCGTAACTCCATTAAAGGTCCTTTGTGTGCTGTCATCTTTACAAACCAACTCCTCACTGAGAGAGAAAGAGATGGATTGTCTGAACAGCTGTGACAAATACAAGATTGTCCAAAGGATGGAACACATTAAACAGAAGCTGTTCTAGTGAGCAACAATTATGCTGCCTTCTAAGATAACTTGTTTTAGCCAAATTAGACAAAGGCAACATTAATTGAAAAGGCAAAAGTATCAATTAAAATAAGTCAAATCAAATTGAAAACTGATTAATTTAGCAAGTATTTTTATGTGCTTTGCATTTTTATGCATATTAAAGCACTGTGTTTGTTTAGCAACTTGCTGTAGCATCAAACTCTACTGGAATCAGTTGTGAGTCAGGAGTCTTGTGCGATTCTCAAGAGATTGTTTCAAAGGTTAGGACAGCTATCTATGAATTCAGTGAGACAGCAAGACAGCTTGCTAGGTTTTAAAATAGAATCTTAGTCTCAAGAATATAAATAGAATGTAACACAAACTCAAAGATGACGCAAAGCCTTGAAATGTGCAACTATTAGTGTGCGGTTTAATATTAGCTGTTGTTTTATTGGGTTTAATGTCAAGTTATTGTGTGCATGCATAGGTACACTACTGTTCAAATATGTTTTTAATGTTTTTGAAAGAAGCTCACTAAGGCTGCATTTATTTATTACAGTAAAATTGTAATATTGTGAAATGTTATTACAATGTAAAATAACTGTTTTCTATTTTAAGATATTTTAAAATGTAATTTATTCCTGTGATGGCAAAGCTGAATTTTCAGCATCATTCACTCTTCAGTGTCATGTGATCTTTCAGAAATCATTCAAATATGCTGATTTGCTGCTCAAGAAACATTTTATTATCAATGTTAAAAACAGTTGTGCTGCTTAATAGTTTTGTGGAAATTGTGATACATTTTTTGGGATTCTTTGTTGAGTAGAAAGTTCATGAAAAAGAGAAAAAAAATCTTTCTGGCACCAAACTTTTGAAGGATCAGACACACTAGATCATGGTGTGACTCGGTCTCCTGTTTCTCGGATGTTTCTCCTCACGAGTTTCAGAAGATATATTTCCACTCTTATTGCGTCAACATCTGTTTCACTTGTTTATTTTTATTTATCCTGAGGAAATGTAGTCTCCTAAGCAATGAAAGAACAACTTTAGAGAAATAGAATTTTCCTTTGTGTCTATATAAATGCAGCACAGACACTTTTGAGCTGAGTAAAGGTGTGGTTAGTGTTATTGACAGTTTCACATCTGTTTTCTAGCTAAGACCACTTCCGAAGGTCTAAAGACGACATGCTCAGTAGAAGGGAGTTTCACTCGTTCTCCCCCCCACACTCGCTCTCATCTTAAAGGAGCCCACATCAAAGTGCCCGTTTAGTGCTGGTTGGCAGGTGTAGGGTTTTTATGACAGCATAATGATTTCCTGTCAAAAACACCCCTCACATGGTCTTGATTTGTGCGCTCATAAAGCAGTGGGGTGTACCTTTGAGGCTTTAAAGTTAAATTTAATCTTAAAATAAAAGAAGGTTAATGCATTTGCATTACTTTACTAGTTTTTTTTTTCTTTACACATTACTTTTGCTAGTTCAAATTTAAAAAATGCTTCTACAAAAAAAGTTTAATCTGCAGATATGGCCTTGTTTAGGGATCTGTGCCTTTGTGCATGCAGACATCGGACTGCTAAGTAGTGATTGTGCTTTTCAGCAATAGTGTGCACCCTTAATTTACAGAAAAAAAAGAAGGTCATGATCTTAACTTAATTTCCATGATCTAAATATTCTTAAAAATTAAAAGTTTGTTGTCATTTGGAAGTGTGTAGGCCTTCTTGCATTATTATGCTGTTACATTATGATTATATATTCAGTGGCATAAAATGGTCTTTAAAATGACAATAATAACGCTTATCGCAATTATTTCTTGGGCAATATATCACACAATAAAAAGTTGTTATCGTGACAGGCCTAATCCTGGTATCATCTAAACTAAAGGAGAAATAACAGTGCATGACAGTGACTTTGTAAATAATATTGACGGCTTCTACACTGAGCACCTGATGAGCAGCTCCTGTTTCAGTTGCTGTTTCAAGGAATGAATCACTTTTCTGAATTGCAACACTCCATTTCGTTCACGCGATAGTCGCCATAATTGCCTTATTTAACAGGCTCATAATCTATGTAATTGTGAAAAAGCACCTTAAAGTCTCTGATGACCAAGTTTTAAATAAATAAATGTTATTTTATTTATGAGTAAGAAGCATAAATGTTCTTACTCATGATTGCAAGGGACAATATGAGAAACAGAAACTTTGAAATCAACCCACAAAAACTGTTTAAAACCACACAAGAAAAGAGGAAGTTGTAGTTCTCTCTTTTTAATCTTAGCTCATACCAGAGTCCCTTGTTTCTTTCCTTTGGTGACAGCGGCTCTAAGAGTTTGACCCCTTTGAGACCTCATTCATCCCTGCTCTGAGACACTGTCCTAATCTCTTATTGACCTACAAATTCATTGTCCCAAGCGGAATGTCAAGCACAAGTACAATGCCGTCACCCATCCCACAATCCTGAATGCCACAGATGTGTATCAAGGCCTTTGAAGGAAAGCGGAAGCAGCAGGGTTGTGTATTTTTATTCATGTCACTTGTACAATTTCTTGTTTCTGTGTTCAAGCAGATGCAACAACGTGTTAATCCACTACAGATTTGTGTTTGGCTCACATACATACATCTGAGGTCATAAACCTCATTTCATCATCTGAGAGATCTTTCTGGAGTCAGGAGTCTCCATAAGGCCGCATTCCTCTAATGCCATGGGGAACACCGGTCTGTATTCCTCTGTTATTGCTCATGCTTGTGTATTTTTAGGCTGAGTTCTTTCTGTGCCGCTGAACTTATGTTTCCTGTGGCCTTGTGCTCTGCCTGATTTATTTAAGGCCCTTGAGGGTCCCAGGGCCAAGGCACTAGCCTTGAAACAGTCCCTAGAAAGACCTCCTGGTTGTGTGGCATTAGGACTGGATTTACTCTCTCTTTAATTATGAGGGGCTGTACGGACTCTGTTTACTGCAAAGGCTCAGAGAGGAACTAATCCATCATCCTGTTTGTCAACTCCAGCGGGAGTCTCAAACAGCCTGATATGTGGAGAGAGCTTTCTGAGAATATAGTCCAGAGTATGTGAACACCAGGCAATGAGGGTAAAGCCTTCTGTCACAGGCAGAAATACTGCATTGGCTCTCAGAGGATTGCAAAATATTCATTTTGTAGCAGTTCAGGCATAGGAAAGAAATGCAATTTCTTTCTAATGCTTACTGTGCTCTGTGATAATTCACCCGAAAATGACAATTTTCACAATTTTTTAAATTATATTATATTGTATTATTATATTATGGAGTGAACCTAGAAACTATTGGTATGGATTTTTTTTAATGGATTTATAGTTTTTGGGGTATTTTATCTCTCTACCTATAAATGATAGAATTTTTATTGGGTAAACTATCCTTGTAATTTTTTCACTTTTTAAAAATTATATTATATTCATCATATTTCTATTTATATTATTATAATATAATTCTTGTCTTGCTTTTGTTTTTTCTTTATAAAAGAAAGGGTGGAAAAATGCTATATTTGTAATATTTCAATATGTTTTATAATAATGCATTTTTATTTCCTTTAACACATCAACTTTAAGTGATTTTTAGTTCTGTTTGGTGACTCCAGTGGAGTAGAAATTACACCCTTCACCTTTAACCAGGCTCAAGTCTAATTTAATATTTACTTGATTTCTCATCAGTCCAGCTTTAACCCAGCCTGTCACTCAGATGGTTATTGTCCATATCAGATTGAGGTCAGGGCCCAGCAGTGGAGATGAGATTTTCCAGCTTGTGAGTAAAAAAATATGATAGCCATTGTAGAACCATTTGAACAGAATTATTAATGACCCCATAGGATTGTGGGAAATATGAAAAGCGAGCTGCCGGACAGTGCTCTGGGATTCGGGTGCTTCATCATATTTCATGCTAATGACTTGGGCTTTGAACGGCTGCTCAAATTACATCCTGATAGAGTGATCAGGCAGAAAGCCAGACAGACATGATGGGCAATATGTCAGTGCTGAAGAATGGAGAGGGAGGGCGCTGGTGTGTATGGACGTGTGTGTATGTGAGCTTTACTTGCTCAGCTTTAAGCATCGAGGGAATTAATGCTCTGATAGGAGAAATTAAGGCAGTCAATTGAGATGTAATTGTCGCTAATGGAAGGTGGTTTTTCAAAACCTTTCAAGCCAGCTTTCAGTACAAACACTAAAAGAGGATGTGAAGAGCCGTGGGGCTTTTGAGCCGCAGGTGTGGAGTAGAGTAACACTAGCCTGATTACTAATGTACCAACAAAAACAAACTACATTTGCATTTCCTGAACAAAGCACCAGTGCTTGCAAAGCAAAATAAAAATACTTTTAAACTTTTAGGTAAGTTTAGGTTTTAGACTGAATAAATAAAATGCTGCAACATAATGCAAATTTAGAATTTCCTATGTAACTATTATGATGTCATTGCTGTCAGTTAAATTTTGAATTCAAAATATTCTATCGGTGAACTTAAAAATATTATATTTTATTTTATATAACAGTTCTTTCTGGTCCTCGAATCTGATTGCCTGAGAGCCTTTTTCAGCAGTGCAATATTCTAGCGATAACTGCACTCCAGCGGTTTCAGCGTTTGTATCACTCTGCTTGCAGTATCTCACGGCGAGTGTCATTTTACAAATAATACTGTTTTTGTGTCACAAAATGTAATTTTAGTTTTTAGATGAGAATGTAGTTGTTTAGACTTAAAACATGCGGTTTGTTAATAAAGATAACGTCTATTTGAACATTTGTTTCAGTGTTTTCAGAGACGTGAGCTCCAGGGCGTCAGCGGCTGTTCAGCACTCATGAACCCGCCGAGAGCGCCTCACCTCGGCCAGATCTTCTGGAATTTACCGCTGGCTCTTATGTCTCTATAGTGGTTAAACATGAGATATAATTCGTTTTGGGTAATTCTAACGGGCAGTCTTTGGTCTCATGAATCTATTATTTGTTCCAGAGCAAAGAGTTTTGGCTGAGGGCAAAGTCTCATGTATTTATTATATTATGGAGTGAACCTAGAAACTATTGGTATGGATTTTTTTTAATGGATTTATAGTTTTTGGGGTATTTTATCTCTCTACCTATAAATGATAGAATTTTTATTGGGTAAACTATCCTTGTAATTTTTTAACTTTTTAAAAATTATATTATATTCATCATATTTCTATTTATATTATTATTATAATATAATTCTTGTCTTGCTTTTGTTTTTTCTTTATAAAAGAAAGGGTGGAAAAACCCGCCGAGAGCGCCTCACCTCGGCCAGATCTTCTGGAATTTACCGCTGGCTCTTATGTCTCTATAGTGGTTAAACATGAGATATAATTCGTTTTGGGTAATTCTAACGGGCAGTCTTTGGTCTCATGAATCTATTATTTGTTCCAGAGCAAAGAGTTTTGGCTGAGGGCAAAGTCTCATGTATTTATTATATTATGGAGTGAACCTAGAAACTATTGGTATGGATTTTTTTTAATGGATTTATAGTTTTTGGGGTATTTTATCTCTCTACCTATAAATGATAGAATTTTTATTGGGTAAACTATCCTTGTAATTTTTTAACTTTTTAAAAATTATATTATATTCATCATATTTCTATTTATATTATTATAATATAATTCTTGTCTTGCTTTTGTTTTTTCTTTATAAAAGAAAGGGTGGAAAAATGCTATATTTGTAATATTTCAATATGTTTTATAATAATGCATTTTTATTTCCTTTAACACATCAACTTTAAGTGATTTTTAGTTCTGTTTGGTGACTCCAGTGGAGTAGAAATTACACCCTTCACCTTTAACCAGGCTCAAGTCTAATTTAATATTTACTTGATTTCTCATCAGTCCAGCTTTAACCCAGCCTGTCACGCTCCGTTCCCACGGCTCTCGGCCCCGCCCCTCTCGTCACAATTTTATTTAACTTTAATGCTGTATATCAGAGCGCTGCCTTTGTACTTTTGAATGAATTGCCTAGCAACTTTTATGATGGCTCTTGTTGTTGTTGTTTATTAGATATTATGATTCACTAAATAATTGTCTATGAAAAGGATAGTACGACAAAGACAGCGGACATTCCTCAGTGGACATTCAAACTCATGTTTTATTGTGAATATGAGATTGAGCTGAAGAATGAATGCTGTATTAGATGCAGGTAATCACACTCGCTTAGTCCATCTCTCTCTCATAATACTCCACATAATACACAGCTTTTAATACAGTAATACAATAAGCTTTTAATGAAGCAACTCTACGTTCCTTTGTTACTAGTTCTGAAATGATGCTTTCAAATTATTAACAGAGGCTTGGGCTCAGCCATTCAACAGATTTGAATCTGTGGTGGAAGGAAGTAGTTTGCATACAAGAGGGTGTTTAAAGACACTCAAACTCTCACGTAAAGAGAGTTGTTGTCTCTTTTTTATTTGTACTCTTGTATAAATACAATATCACACTCGTAGCAGTGTGATATGGCTGTATATCAGCATGTTGTGATTACCTATAGCCGAATCACAGCTGTGCTGATATACAGCCATGTTGCACTGCCACTTGTGTGATATTGCTCATATATTAACATATATCTTTATTCTCATAATTATAATTATTTATAACAAGAAAAATATATATTATTTCTGAACTTTATTTTGCTTAAATTTCTTTAAGTATAATATTTACAAAAAACAAGGAAGGACCTTACACCTAAGACTTCAAATCTGAATGGAATCTCTACGTTAGGCCGTTCAGGCTAAATTAATTTCAGAAGTGTAATATTTATCGTTAGGAATCAGAACAAACCCTAACCAGAATGTTTGAGCAAAATCAATGCAATGCTGCCTTACGAACGCTGTAATAAAGCTGTGTTCATGTTTTCAGAATTACTGTAATTATGAAATGGCATCTCTGAGATTCTACTGAAAGCTGTTCACATCCTTGAACTCAGAAATTATTTGTTTCTATTTGTTTCTATGGCAATGAGGAAGTGCAGCTTTATTGTTGATGACAGCTAAACACTATAAATTCTTGCTAAAAAATATAAGAACAAACTAGGCTGTAATAAATTGACTTATCAAGACAATATGTACAGTGTAGATGCTGCTAATTTGTAAAGCTGCTACCATTTTGGTGGTTTTTACATTAAGTTACAACGGTCAAGTGAGAGAAGAAAGAGCTATTTATAAATTCAGAGTTTCAAACTTGTAATTATAACATGAATGGTTTTTACAAGTCGGAAAGTGTAATTATGATAATTCTGACATGATGTGAAAGCAGCAGAAGCTCCCAAGAGAATGCAATTACACATCGCATACATATTTATTAATTACTTTCATGACGGGAAATAAAATTAAACATGCCTTGAGGATGAGAAGAAATGCCTTTATTAATTTTTTTAAAATCTTTTATCAATATTTAATATTTAAATTCATATTTGAACAAGTACACCAGGTTGTGCAAACACCTAATTAAACTGAAGGCCTCCAGACAGGCTTTATGTAGCTAATAGTACCAGTCTGAATCAACATGCATTTATAATCTGTAGCGCTGAAGAGAGGCAGAGACGGTCAGTAAAGTCCTTTCCCTGCAGATAGTTGTGCTTTCTGCTAGATAATCGACTGCTTTCAAATCTGTGGCATTGACTACAGCCAGCTGAGCACCTAAAAGTGTCAAACATGTCTGCAGATACAGCTTCACAGCTTGCTAATGTATTCTCCTGCTCAGACTGAGTTCTGTAGGGCAGGCAGATGCTTTAATTGGTTCATTTCTATTCTGTTAGCAGACATCTCAGCTGAATCGCTCAGCATTGCGGATTCAAAACTGTTTTGATTAATTTACTGGGATAAAATACTGCTTTTAAACAGATACTTTATTAAAATTATGAGCCCAATAAGAGGAAACAGTACTAGGGTTGTCAATCAAATAAAACATTTAATGAAATTAATTACACAAAATGCTGGTTGTTTAATCAAATTAATGCATATTTGTGAAAAAAAAATTCCTTAAAACAATTTGAAGTCCACCCAAAAATAAAAACTGAATAAAAAAATTATATATACTTATATTATATTTAGAACACACACACAAAATATTTGAAATAATTTTTTTCAACTGTTTCAACTCTTCATAATTGGCACCCAAAAGCAACATTGGACTCAGAACACTGAGAAATTTAAAAAAAATATCTCTTTTGTTCAGCAGAAGAAAGACAGTTATTCAGGTTTGTGACAACATGAGGAGTAAATGATAACAGAATTTTCATTTTTACGCAAACTGTCCCTTTAATTAATTAACGTTATTTGTAAATGTGTTAAAAGGACAGCCCTAAAAATGAGACCTACTGAATTAAAATAGCAATTTCTTAAATCTGATGTGACTCAAAATAGTATGTTATGAAAATAGTATGCAGTGTGATACTAACCAGGCCTTGTTGGTACATTTTCCCCATCATAACCTTCATTGTCATTAAAATGACCCTTCATTTCACTCTGAGATCAGACAGCTTCCATATATCCCATCTTTACTTGCTGATGAACATTATATTGTTTGATGATACATAATGTGGAAGCTGAGGACATGATAGAAAGAAAGAGACATCCTAGCAAAAGCTATATGGATTCCCTGTGGTGGCTCTGCTGATAAATGGTGTGCTGGAAAGGTCAGCGTAAACGTCAGCAGAGCTATGTGCTAACCTTCCATCTACACACACATACATACACAAACACGCAACAGACACACACGTGTTTGACCAGCACCCCCACTCCATGTGCACTAAATCAAATAAATCAGGTGGAGGGGGTGACGGTGTTCTGAGGAGCTCCCCCTCCCCCACCACCAAATAAATCACATAAACACCTTCTCTGTCCTCTCTGCTCACATTTCAAGGAAACCACAAGGAAGAGTGGAGGGTGGAAGGCATTTCTTCAGTTACTTTGATGACTTGATGCTCAAATATTGTTTATTAGTATATGAACCCACAGTATGAAGCCAGGATTAATTTAAAACGGTGAAATAAATATTTGGCTGTTATTGGCTGTATATATATATATATATATATATATATATATATATATATATACAGTGGTGTGAAAAAGTAAGTTCACTGTTTTCCCTCAGCCTTTCCGACCACCCTGTTCCAGTACCAGGCCGCCATGGGCATAGCAGCCATTATAAATCCTCAAATTTGTTGAAGTTTCTAGGTTCCCGGTGTCTGAAATCATATCACTCCCATAACATTATCTTTTCATCTGTATAACATCACTTTTGACGGTGTGTTTCCCTTTTTGCGAGCGTGCACGCACATATACACCCAGGTTTATACAGAGGTGCAGTCTTTTCTGGTGCAGTACTTATTTTAATAATACTCCTAAGCCCTAAAACCTTTGGGCAGAGTATAGAATAACTAAACACATACATCTGGTGCGCTCAAAGTGTCTGGGTGACCAGACGCACATGCACACGCTCATTACACATCATTTCAGAGGCAAAATGGAACATTATTTCCTTACTCGCAAGCACTCAGATTAACACAAACTTGCGCACAAACACCTAAGGCGCACACACATAGTAGCTAGCATGGAAACATGGCTGTCACGGCGTCCTTAGGCTCCGCTTTAATAGCTCTGTCAGACAAAGAGAGGAGACATGTGGCAGTACTATGAAAAGCACCATTCAGGGCCAGTTAGACTGCCACACAGCCAGGCCAACTCAGCTTAAGTGATTCTGAAGGCAACTTCACAATACTTTTACCCTGTGGGCCGCATGTAGACGCATGGACTGGACTAAGGGACCGTTCCCTAAAAACATGTAACTTCATGTTACCTTCACCTTCTGCTCATCTGAGTTGAGTCATTAATTTATTTTCTTTATTATATTGGCTTGAGGAAGTTGTGTAAATCTGAGTTTACAAAATCTCTGACCTGAATACCAAAATGACTCTAGAGCTTTCAAGTTACAGCCAGTTGTCTAAATGTGTTATGTCTTTCATAAATGATTGGATTTACTGTTTTTAAACCTTTATGACTGTAATTCCTCCAACAGTTGTGAGTTTTGTGAGTTTTCGCTCTGCGTTCACCAAACTTGGCAGTCCTATAACCTGTTCTGATTTCTGATCACGCACATGTGCTGCACACGTCTCTTCTGTAAGTGCTTGACTCTTAATGTAATTAAAGCTACTCGTTTTTGTCTGTTGTGTCATTGTTTTACAGAGTCTAATATTTTCTCATTTTTTTTAAGTAAGTAAGTAGCTTTGAATAATACAATCTTCCAAGTTATTAAATATAAAATACACTACTATTTAAAAGTTTGGGGTCTGTACAGTTTTTTTTTTTGAAAGACATTAATAATTTTATTCAGCAAGAACTTGTAAAGTTGATTAAAAGTGCTAGTATTTCAAATGAAAAGCTTACTATTTCAAATTAATGCTGTTTTTCTTTTACTTTCTGTCCATCCAAAAAAAAAGAAAGAAAATAAAAAGTCAGTAAAAAATATATTACTGTTTCCACAAAAATATTGATAACATTGATAATAAGAAGAAATATTGCTTGAACAAAAAAAATCAACATATTGGAATGATTTCAGATTTCGTGTGACACTGAAGACTGGAGTAATGGCTGCTGAGAATCCAGCTTTGCTATCACAGGAATACATTTTTCATTTTTCATTTCATTTTCATATATTTTAAATTGTAATAATATTTCAGAATATTATAGTTTTGCTCTATTTTTGATCAAATAAATGCAGCCTTGGCGAGCATGAGAGACTTTCAAAAACATGAAAAAAATCTTACTGACCCCAAACTTTTCATCTGTAATTTTTTGGCTTTTCAAAGCAAACTAGAAATGTGCGCTATATATATTATAAAGAGAATTTATTTTCATGTATGTTCATGTTTTTTTCCTATGTTGATTTAACTATGCAACACACATGTATACAGTTTGTTGCTCTGTAACCGTAAACAGGATATTGCCCTCACAGACATAAACACACACAGTCTTGTAGAGCAGTGCCGTGTGACGCACTCTGACACGAGTACACACACATTCCTTGGCACGACAGTGGCATGTGGGCCACTTAAACAACACTGTCGGCCCCCTGCCTGGCCGACACACCACCACACTCACTAACCACTAAGACGGGGAAGAAAACCCAGTGGAGCCCGGCATTGCTCCATCACTACTGTTTTTCCTCCCTCATCGTAAAAGTTAAAAAGAATGATGGAAGCGAAACTTGAAGTCTGTCCTCTGGGTGAGATGAACCTGGCCTTCTGGAAGAGAGAGCAGTGTGTGTGGGTCCAGCCAGCGGAGGATTCTCAGCTCTCTCAAACGCACTGTGTTTTATGCCATGGTGGCTTAGTCTGTCTTTCATCCATCTGTCAAACACACACACTCATGTATTTGCACAGCACAGTGCATCATAATCAGACTATGCTTTTGTTTCTCGTTTTGAAGCAGTGTCACTTGCAGAGGGTGTTTTATATTAACAACACTCTTTTGTCTTTCGGTTGGATGGGGATTTGGTGCTGGCTGAGGTGGGAACTGCCTGATTTGTACCATTTCGAAAAATTCCCACACTTTCCACATGGAGTGAGTGAGCGTTGGTGAGGTTTACTGTATCAGTGGCGATTAGCACATCAAATTGCAGCAGAACATCAGCGCTCCTGAATCATACCCGTGAAATTACCAGGAAAATTCTAGTTTCTGTTGATATGCTTACGCTTACGGGCATTACAGCAGAGGTATGATTTATCAGTCACTAATGGAAAAGATTAAGTTGTGGAAAGGGTTGTTTCAACTGGTCGTTTGGTCTGTGGATGGTGTCACTGTCACTCATGCATGTGTCTGCTTAAAATGTTTTGACACTTGAGTGTATTTTCTCTCGACTTTTTTCCTTTCTTCGCTTTTCCTAACCTTGTCTTGTTGTTTGTGTTGAATTTGTCCTACATGCTTTAGCTGGGGCAATGGGTAAGTGGAGGCTTTTATTGCTTTCAGACTAGATGTTCTTGTTCGTGAAATTATTTATTTATTTAATTAATGAATGAGGGATGTGGTGTCACACTCGTATGTGGCGTATTGACCTTCCTTTCTTTTAATGTTTCTTTCCGTCCTCTTGTTTTCTTTCTCTGTGTCTGCTGCAGGATGACTTTATGGACTGGTGGAGCAAGTTTTATGCCTCCACGGGTGAGAGAAACAAGTGTGGCAGTTATCTGGAGAAGGGCTTCGATACGTTGCAGGTAAGGCATTGAACTTTGAATGTTGTCCCTCGTGTTCTTCTAAATGTGTATAACTGATTTTCTTTCATACAAACTGTACATAAGCACAAAAGACATTTTGAAGAACTGTTTTTTTGTCCATACGATTAAAATCAGTGTGGTAAAGGGCTTTTCACATGGCATTTAAAGGGATAGTTCGCCCAAAGATGAAAATTCTGTTATCATTTACCATTTACTCACTGTATGAGTTTTGATGATGACATGATGATGATGGTGATGATGACATCATTTTAATTTTGGGTGAACTATCCCTTCTTTAACATTTAGCTTGATACAGTGCTTACAGAGTAATTAAGCATAAGATTCATCGGTAGAGCATTCGGTTACTGAAGGAATTGTTAGTTGCTGCTATAAGGGTGGAACTAGTTTCACATCTCACTTTACACAACACCAGACACAAGTCATCAGTTGTGGTGACAGAATGCATGTTAAAGGGCTGGGTTGGGGTTTAATCTAGGCGTTTACAGACAGCTTTTAATAAATCAATTTGCTGTTGCTGAACTTGAGAGCCGTTATGAGGAAATATGATACTCCCATGTCATGTGTCCAGTGTGTTCCTTATATGCGGCATTAAAACCTCGTTACCCTGCAGTAACTCCTCTGATAGGCTGAGAGGTGTGGACACCGGACTGGTGATTGGGCGTGGTCATGTGCTCGGTTCAAAGGTTTTAATACAGTATGTGACTATGATGGGATATTCACTGGTGGCAGCACTGATGCTCTGTATTGTGATTAATCCCTTCAAAGGTGCTACACTTGTACCTTCCCTGCAGAGCAGACGGAGAGCAGGGCAGGAGTTATTCTCATACTGTGTGCTAATCCCTTTATCTGCACAGCAATGCCTCTCACTGGAGCTCCAATGTCAGACAGCAAACTTATTGGCATCTCTATCAATCTTAAATTATGTGGTCTCTCATTGAGAGGCATGTTCAGCCTGTTAATCTAATAAACGTTGTCTCACCAAGACAACCTTTTCTCCTCCTCCCCCTTCCCTCTCTCTCGGTCTCTCTCAGTTTCAATCTAGCGTGCTTTATTGGCATGGAAAAAATACATTTCTATTGTATAGTTATATACATTTCTATTATATTGTATAGTTTTAATAGTTTTAAATTAAATTTAAATTAAATAAATTAAAATAATTACAATTATATTTTAGAAAGTATTATTTTCTAATTTGATTTACTTGTATTTTAGTTTATTTAAATATTTTTAATATGTAAATTAATTTAATTCAATGATTTTTAATAATTTTTAATTTTTAATACATTTCTATTTTTCGCAGTTTTAAAAAATCAATAAAATTAAAATAATTAAAATATGTTAGAAATGTAATTACATATTTTCTAATTTGATTTACTTGTCTTGATTCATTTTAATTTTTAAAATTTCAGTTGATTTTATTATTAATTTTGTATTAATTTTTATTTTTAAATTGAACAAAAAGAATATAAAGTAAGAGTTATTGGAATTAGAAGTTGAAAAATAAGACCAAATGCCAGTGGTATTCTGCATATAGTCATAGAGATCACTCACTTTCTCTTTCTGATGGTACAGATAAAAAATATATAAATATATTCTATGTTTCTGAAGCTCAACTGGTAGAGTTTGGTGCTTGCAACATCAAGGTCATCGGTTCAATTCCCAGGCAGAGCATATATAGTTAAAAAATATTCCTTGCATCTATTGTAACTTGCTTTGGATAAGTTTAATATCCTTCACAATAATTAACGTTACCACCAATTCTGTCAAAATATCATAGATATAGATACATGAATAACTTGTGTTCATAAAGTCTTGCAGGCATTGTTTAACATGCTTTTTTTGCAGACATGTTTGCTTGAAATCTCTTACAGTTTTACTAGCATGTGTGAGGAAATACACTTGACTGGGTTCTGACAATCACACACATATTTACAGTAATGTGGGCCTCTTTTTGAGTGTTGGCATTGTTTAGCTGCATGTTACCAACACAGTTCAGTGGTTCAGTTCTGGTCTAAATGTGTTAAGGAATGAGATAAAGGTCAAGACCAATCTGGGACGCTCCCTGTAACTGTGGCAACACGTCATTGTTCATCTGTCAGCGCTGAATGTGCATAGCATTTTAAAATAATGAGCCAAATCTCTGCATCTTTATGCGGCACAGTGATCATTTTCTGGCTCTGCTTGATTAGCGCCTGAGCATTTGTTATCTCCACCACAATGACAGGGAAATTTGATTTCTCTTTGTTTATGCTGAATAAAAAGCACACGCTTTAGTGTCCGGTTCACTAAAGGAATTAGCAAATCAGGTAATGTGCAAATGCACCCACAAAATCTGTGCTGAACGCAATTTGCGCTGACAATTTGTGCAAAAATAGCACAACTGTTCTGAATTTGCCCTAGAGTGCTTTGCTTTCAGCTGATTTCTTTCTCCACTAAATAAGCAGTGTCAAATTAATTTACTTGAACTGGCATATCCTGCTTTTTTTTCTCCTGTGTTGACTAAAGTGTGTGTATTTGTGTGTGAGAGAAAGCAGAAAGTGAATGGAATAGCTTTACACAGGCTGATTTGGCCCGACAGCCAAGCAAACCAAGGCTTTGCACATTTCATTTGATCAAAACAGGGGATACTTGGGGGAAAAGATGGAATTAGAGAGGAGAAAAAGGGAAAACCAATAAGGGGAATCTACCAAATACATGAAATACCAAATAAAGGATCATGTTTACTCACACACCCCTTCCACCCTCACGAGTTCCCCACATTTGCGTCATTTACTGTGCTTTTAACCACTTTCTGGATTGGGTTTTATTATTAGTGCTTCAGTTTTCAGCAAAAAACACATTTTTTACAGGTTTAATTTGTTTTTGCTGTGGTTGTGGGTTTTTTGTGCTTATATAATCTTCACATCTTTTAGTGAAACGTTAACACTGAGTCTAGGCTGTTTATTACAAAATAAACGTCATGCCTGGTTTAATAGTTATACAGTTGAGCATTAATATCGCTTAAATAGATTCATAGTAGAAAATGATTAATCTAGGCTGTATATGTGTCAGTGTTCAGGTGTACAAACTTTTTTGCACTTGTTCCTGCTTTAGCCTGTATATTACAGCTTACACTTGACAATTGTGTACAGTAAATATTGCGGCTCTTATGATAAATTCACCCTTTGCTGGGCGTTTGATTGACAGGCGATCTGACCAATCGTAACACTGAATCTTCCATTTTGTCCAATGAACAAACCAGACAGGAGAGTAGATTAACTTTGGTGAACTTAAACTTGAAAAATGGTGTGTATTTCCATGTACTTTCCGCCACTGAAACAAGATACCTTCTGATGTTCATTCATGTTTATTTTGTGCTATAACTAGTAAAAAGGAAGAGATAATCGGTTCATGTGCTGCTTGAACTGAGGTGCTACAGCGATCTGTCACGACACATTAAACAGCCACAAAATGGTATTTACTGTTTGAATTTCTTTTAAAAATGACAGAATTTGAAAGCTGAGACTTTGTTTCATACCAGAAGTAACCTGCTCCGTCTTGTCTGTTGGCATGTTGTCAGTTTTCTCTTTGCTCCGCGATGTATTTTTCACTGTGTGAGCGCAGCAAGGCTTGTTGGACATAGCAAGAGTAACTAATGGGGGCAGGTTTTTGCGAAGGGTCAGTTGCTTAGATTGTTCCTCATTTGCATTGTACTAAGCCTTTGTGACTTAAATCATTATGCTTTAAAGGGGTGATATGATGCTGCTAAAAAGAACATTATTTTGTGTATTTGGTGTAATGAAATGTGTTTATGC
>NW_015547654.1:1083082-1135104 GCF_001515605.1 Sinocyclocheilus anshuiensis
TTCTGGAACAGTGTTGTAAATACAACTTAACCACTGATTTCTAGTCGTGTCTTCTTTTGGAAGGCCAAACAAAGTAGTTTCGCTTTCACAACGAAACAGCGTCACACACTGCGGCCTTGAGCGAGCGGAGGCCAGAGGCCCAGAGTGAGCCGCGGCTTAGAATGAGTGGAGGCCGGCTTGAGTGAGCAGAGGCAGGTGGGCTTGAGAACGGCACAGCTGGCGGATTCGACGAAGGAGCGTCCGGCAGGCTTGCGGCAACCACATGTGACGACCCCGGGCTGGACTCCGCTTCGTCCACACAAAGTAGTTTCGCTTTCACAACGAAACACACAGCGCCTTCACGACATGGTGGCGGCGGCAACAACAATACTACAGCGAGAATAAAAGTTACGCCTTCTTTCTTTGCGTGAACATTTGGGCGGCGTTATGCAAATCTTCCCACATCGTGAGGTAGACATGTGGGGGCGTGTTAGAACGAGCCGTTTTAGGTAGGCGTGGCTGACTCTTAACTTTTATAAAGAATATCTCTTTGGATTTGAGACTTTAGTCTTTGCAACTTTACAGATCTTCTTTATGCACCAAGAGCTCGTAACACTCCAAACAGAAAGGAAAAATTAAAATCGCATCATATGACCCCTTTAATAATCGTTTTTCGTGCTTGAAAGATATACATTTATTTTGATGCTTTTACTAACATACTAAAGCACATGTGAAGCACCTGGTTATTTTAACTGTAATGTGTTATTGGATATTACTTTTAAAGTCAATAATATTCAAATGTGCTAAATTGCAACTTAATAATAATAAACGTGTCATTACAAATATATTTAAATACATGAAATACAATTTTCAATAGAAATTACAAAGCTTGCAATGACTACTTTGCAGTACATTCGACAGTAAACTTTAAACATATTTTAAAGATAATATAAATAATTATAAAATTACATATAAAGATGTACTTAAGTCCTATTTAGGTGGTTCAAAAAAGCCTTTAACTATTTGCATTTAATATAAATTTAAACTATAATATATTTTCATTTAATTGTAAATAACAAAATTAAGTGACATTCAGTTTGCACTAAAGTATATTTTTCTAAAGTATATTATTTCATTTATTAGTACTCTTTTTAAAAGTATGTTAAATTGTACTTCATTTTTACAAGGAAATGTAAATGACTAAATATAAATGCATTGAGTACAAAAATGACCTATTACATGATGGTCTCCCAACCTGGTCAAGCTGATCTTTTGGCTGGATTTAGAAGGAGTTTAGTCAGTTTTCAGCTGGTCAGACATGACCATCTTAAACCAGCAAACTAGCATTTTGTTTTTTGAGCAGGCAGTATATAGTACATACTATATACTATTACATGCAACTCAATAAACAGTATTCCATTCCCATTTCTGTGTGTGGTTATTGAGTGTAGATTTGAGGGAGGTCAAGGCAGGCCTGTGGTACGTGCAGTAGGAAATGACAGTGTCTCTGGAGACAAACTTTAATGGGACATCACTCTTGTCTGTGGGAGAACAGAGAGGCACAGCTGTTGCATACACACTCCAACACACTGCACAGGAAGCTGAGACAGTAGTTTCATAACTCATGGCCTTTTGGAGAGGAACGTGCCCTCTTTAAACATCTGTCACATTTCAGATAAGTAAATCAATCCAAGCAGACACTTTGACTCTATGTGTGATTGTAGAAGTGTTCAATAAATATTCACTTCCTCTGATGTGTGTTTTTAAAGTCTGTCTGTGGTGATGCAGCAATTCTAGGCGTCTGACCTTCGCACTGATTGTTATAAGTGTGGCATCAGCTCATGCCGCTGCAAGTTCTCTTTATATGCAAACCATCAGGGGATTGATTTCCATGCCAGCTGATTAACCCATGGGATGAGTGCGGTTTCCATAGAGACACAAAGTCAGTTGATCAAACGTGGCCGTTTTAATTGGAAGAACCCTCTGGCTTGCGCTCGGCTGTGAGCTTGCTGATTGGTTAGTCGGTTGCTGTAAGGCACAGATGACAAACCATTGACCCAGGGAAATTGCTTCCTGTTCATCTGCCCCCAAGACCGGTCATAATGAAACCCTACACAGTTCATTAGCTGTCTGTAAAGGGTATTATTTGATCCTGGGGGGCGTCTTCATCTCATAGGAATATGTGGATACAGTGAGGATCAGTTGTTCTCTTCACAACAGGCTGGTCTCTTCGCTCATCCTTCTGTTTTCACCCAGACACATGGCCTTGTAGCATCCAGACTCAAGATGGCCAGCTTTCTCTTCTTCTCTCACAATGAATTGGCCTCAATCTGGTGATGAGGAGGGGGTTGGGTGGAAGACTGTGCCCTGATTGTTGTCATATTGGTCAGTTTGTTAAACTGAAGAATGTTGTTGCACATTAGCTGGAGTGTTGCTTGTCAGGATTTAAATGTTGGAATCTGGCTAGTTTAGCCAAAATGATCATTTACTAACCGTCATGTCATTCGAGACATGTTTTTTTAATCATGTATTGATTTTTTTTGTTCAGTTATAATCAATGGGGACTAGAGCTTTCAAGCTTCAAAAAGGATACAAAAGCATCATAAATATTGTGTATAGTACTGTTTAGAGGTGGGCGATATACCGGTAGAAATCTGTCAATTGGTAGAGATTTTGGACTATCATCTTTATCGCAGTTACTAGTTGCTGTGCTACGTGGTCACGAAAACGTATCGTTTGCACACGTTTTTAAGCATTGTGGTTTAAAAACAGGTGATTTTAAGCCGTTAAAATCCAATCAACAGCGAAAGAGAACTCATTTCGCTATATGCGTGCGCTGTCTGAGAGACTGTTTCTGTCAGAGAGGTGCGCTCATGTGAAGATGGTGCTCATAGAACAAGTTATTTTTGCCGCTTTATAGGCCTTAAATTCACACACTTGTATGTGTCAAAATGCCTGTCTTTGCAAGTATCCTTGAAAACACAGTAGGTCTTAAATGAAAGCAAACAGCTGAGAAAGAAAACATGTAACAGTGTACTGGATCCGGGCAGCTCTTAAAGTGAGATCTTTGAGCTCTCAAAGATTTTGATATCATAAAGCAAAAATAACTGTATTGTAATATATATTGTTACCGTGAAATAAAATTACTCATATCGTGATATAAGATTTTGGACATATCGCCCAGTCCAAGTACCGTTCAAAAGTTTGGGGTCACAATGTTTTTGAAAGAAGTCTGTTATGTTCACTAAGACTGCATTTTTTGATGAAAAATCAGTAATATTGTGAAATATTATTACAATTTAAAATATCTGTTTCCTATTTATTCCTGTTATGGCAAAGCTTAATTTTCAGCAGACATTACTGCAGTGTCTGTTTGGTTTAAGAAAATATTCATAACATATCACATGATCCTTCAGAAATCATTCTAATATGCTGATTTAGTGCTCAAGAAATATTTTTATTATTAATGTTGAAAACAGTTGCTTAATATTTTTGTGGAAATTGTGATAAATTATG
The DNA here is from genome assembly GCF_001515605.1 of Sinocyclocheilus anshuiensis. NCBI lineage: Eukaryota > Metazoa > Chordata > Actinopteri > Cypriniformes > Cyprinidae > Sinocyclocheilus > Sinocyclocheilus anshuiensis. The sequence continues at coordinate 1,086,578 of NW_015547654.1, forward strand.
ATTTTTTTAAAGGATTCTTTGATGAATAGCAAGTTGAGAAGAATAGCATTTGAAATATAAATCTTATGCAACATTATGAATGTCCTTGCTGCCACTTTTGATGAATTGAATGTGTCCCTGCTGAATAAAAGTATTAATCTCTTTAAAGAAATCATACTGACCCCGAACTTTTGAACAGTAAGTCTTCTGCCACCAGATCATTGCTTCACTGAGAAGGAATCATTCAGACTTCATTTGTAAACTGGATCACATGATTAATTGAAAAGATGTGACACAAAAGAACAATTAATTCATGAATCTAAAATCGCTACTTTTCTCATGAACTCATCATGAGGCTTGGGCAAATGTCAACATTTTCAGTGAACAGTGGTCTATTTCACATGATTTCAGATGGAGGACTTGAAATGTAGTGCATGACTTGTTTGGTCCTTTTGTAATTTTGGAGCTTTTTCATAACTCCAAGCCATTCGTGTTTACTATATAGAAAAATAAAATTACAGATTATTTGTGTTCCAAAGAAACCTATGGGTCTGAAACGATGTAATGATAACACTTTTTTTTTGTTTGGGTGAACTATTCCTTTAAATCACTTAAAAGTGCCCCGAAGCAGACTGTGAGTGCAATGTAACAACAGACGACACGCACCCCCGTGTCCAGGAAAGAGCCAGAACGCGGCATATGTCGAATGTGTCATTCTCCTCTAACGTGGCCAAAGAGAAGCTGTGAAACCGTTGGTGTTTTATAAGCTAATGGCCTCTTGATTGACACCTATGAAAGCTTTATTATTCTAACTGCCTCCTGCTGCAAATATTTCAGCATTTTATGCTACAAAGAATGCCGACGATTTCCATAAGGGGTTACAAAATACTGCAGTATTACAATGTTCTTTTTTTAGAGCGCGCTCCTGGAGATGAGTTATTATCAAAGCTTCTGTCAGCAGAAAAACTCATAATAACAGAGCATCCACAAAATTCCTTATTGCATTACTCCTGCTCCAGTGCAATTATTTATTGAGGAGATGCCGCTGGCGATCTCATGAGAATCTTTTACCGGATGCGTTCTCAGCAGCAGCCCAGCTGTGCTTTTCCACAAAATCCGCTGTGACCCCTGGGGAGGAAAGTCTTTGCGGTATAGTTGTCTGTAACTATAAAGTAACTTTAAGCCAAATATCTAGGTATGGTTTTTTTTACCTTGGCAGTGAGATGCTGTGAATTTATAGGCACAGATATACTGAAGGATCCAGATGGACACAGTTCTTACACATGATCTGGTGATCTGGATCTTCATCCGTAATGACTCTGGCAAAGAAGTGACCGATGGCTTGCCCAAAGTGTTGCCAAGGACCACAGTGGCTCATCTCGATCTGGGACTACAGACTTTCCAAACACATTCCCCCATCAAATGGCTTTTCCAGTGCCTTATTTTATATGGCATGAAACACACAATCCTAACATTCCTTGTGAAGGAATCGCTTCCTTTTTTAAATCTTCATTCTAACATTTCAGTGAGAATGGGTCCCATATTTCTTAGACTATAGTTTTATAAGCAGTGCTGGATTTAGGTATATAATATATACCAAAATCCCTTCGTCGACAGTTGTAGAGACTTCAGGATGAGGAACAACCCAAAACAGTCTAGCAATCACATCTTGCTAAACACCTCTGATCACCTTAGCAAATGCATGGCAACCCTTGGCAGTAAAATTCCAGTTTTGCGGTTTATCTCTCTCTTCATCTGCATGTTATACTCCCTGAAATACAATCATTAGAGGAAATCATTGCACAAACTATCTTCAGATCACAGTTGCTATAGTTACTCTGGAGCACATTGGTGAGGATCTAGACAAAGTTCTTGGTGCTTGTTCCTCAGAAGGAAATTGATGCTGGTGCTCACATGCATTTTAGGAGATGCTTGATATGTGTTCATGCTGAGAGACTCATAAGCGCCCTGCTACTGTGAACCAATGATCCATTGTCTTCATTAGACCATGAATACAGAATTTATCATCGCATAGAAGAGTTGCTTCTGCTTGCTGTGGGTTCTGTGTAGTTTTTTTTCTCTATAACATAATGCTTATGTAACCAATTGTGATTTATAGTCAGTCATTTGTAAGTTTGACTAAAAGTATCTGAAAATTCCAGGATTGCACGTTAAGATGTTCTGCACAATGTGCTGTCTGGTACTACAGTATGTGCAGAGCTCCCTTCCTGAATCTAATCGCCTGCTCTCTTTGTTTCCCTGCAGGCAACAATCACCAGAGCCAAACAAGTGTTCAGGTAGGACTTGTTTGTCATTTTTGGTACTGAGAACTGTACAAGACTTGATTTTTAATAATCTGCGTGTGTTTTTACAGCTTTTGGGGGATTTCCCCCCAAGCATATTGACATATTTGTTTTTGTGGTAGGTCTTTTCCAGTTGAATACAGTTTAAAAGATACATGATGTTAGGAATGTTTTCTTATGATATCCATTTTTTATTTTTTTTTATCTTACGCATACAGAAAGCTTAAAACAAGTATTTGACTCACAGGCTATCAAGGGTGTAGTTTATTATTTGGAAGAGAGTAAATAATTTAGCATGAGATACTGGTAAATGAAGATTTGACCACAATAGGATTCCTAAAATAGTATGCAGATAATGCTATGCTTTTAATGATTCTTTCTGATATTACTAAAAGAAAATTAATAATAAAACAACAAAATAAATAACAGTTATTATTAAATGAAAGCTTACTAAAAACAATTAAATGTTTTATTTGTTTACCTGCATGCCATGTGACCATTAGCCAGCATCAGTGAACCGTGAACATTGTTGTTATTATTATTTGTGACCCTGGACCACAAAACCAGTCATAAGTAGCACGGGTATATTTGTAGCAATAGCCAACAATCCAAATCCATGGGTCAAAATTATTGATTTTTCTTTTATGCCAAAAATCATTAGGATATTAAGTAAAGATCATGTTCCTTGAAGATATTTTGTAAATGTCCTACCGTAAATATATCAAAACTGAATTTTTGATTAGTAATATGCATTGCTAAGAACTTTGTTTGGACAACTTTAAAGGCGATTTTCTCAATATTTAGATTTTTTTGCACCCTCAGATTCCAGATTTTCAAATTGTTGCATCTCGGCCAAATATTGTCCTATCCTAACAAACCATACATCAATGGAAAGCTTATTTATTTCATGACCCTTATGACTGGTTTTGTGGTCCAGGGTCACATTTAATTTAAATTCTCATAGGTAAATATTTTAAGTCAAAAGGGTTCTGCTGACAAAAAAGTTTGTGAATTTTTACATTTTTACAATATTATTTTTTATATTATGATATATTATGTAAAATATATATTTTTATTAATATTTGTTCATATATTTATCGATGTATCTCTCAGTATTCAAATGAAACTGAGAGATACATCGAAAGGCATTATTTATGAATTAGAATCAGTTAATATGTTAATGCCTCACTAATATTTGCATATAGTTTCTCCAGTAGCACAATTGGCTTTTTCATCTCGTACAAACCTACAGTACTTCTTCTGGTATGTATTAACTATGCAGTTTAAGAGTAGGACGATAGTATTTGCATTGAAAATAAACACTTTGGATTTGTTCAGAATGAATGCCAACTTCATGTTCTTCATGGATTTGGGTGGCTGTTTCTTATCGGAGAGTTTGAGTGAGTGGAGAGGAAAGACTCACCCTTCAGAGAGGCAGCTGTGCTGTCCATCTCCCCTCACACAAAAGATCAGAAGTGCTGCCTGGGCTTCAGTCTCCACTGGGATGCCAGCCATTTGATTGTTATCTGTCTATTCAGCTTGTGGAGGTGGGGCCCACCATCACACATCATCCTGGACCAGGACTCTGTTTAATCTGGCTCGCTGTCAAATGAAACTAGCCTGCATGTTTGGGTTACTGAGTGAAACGTCCAAGAGCCATTTGTTCTGAAGGAGCCTCAGGTTGAGCTCACTGCGGTACCGCATGACAGGATTGTGCATCTGCACATGTCTGCCACCTTGTGGCTGAGGATTCGCAAAACTCATGTGGACCAAGAGCTCTACCATAGTTAGGGATGATTGCGAGTTTGTTCTATCATGTCATTTGGATCTGAGATTATTATTTCAACTATTTAACAGAGTTTCACACTTAAATATATTAATAATCTGACTCAGGATCTGGAACAAAAAAGAATGAGGTTTCAATTTTTTCTGATTTGGTTTGCTGACTCTGTGAAGTGCAAAGGTCTTTTGGATAACCATCAAACATCAATCTGTTATTCTTCTCTCCTCCCCCATTCTTTCTCTATGGCGCTATCCATTTTTGTGTCCAGCCTCTGCAGTGAGGTGCATTTGGTCGATGAAGGCGACTCATCATTGTGATGTATAATGGCTCCTGCGCTGAGTGCTATGTTGGGGTCAGGGGCCGTGGGGTCAGAGGTCGCAGGGGCGGCGGCGCTGGCTAAAGGGGAGCTGGCACTTGTAGGCACGCTCACGGCGCTCACAGCTTTCCTGCTGCTCTCTGTCCTGCTGCTGCTGTGTGCGAGCTGCCAGGGGTGAGTATCATTAAAACGCTCCTATTCTTTGATACGTCTAATATTTTAATACTGTAGAGCAGACTATAGTAGCTGATAATATCTAATAGCTAATACTAATATAAAATACATTTTTGTCAACAAATGAGCATGCTCATATGGAATCTGCACATTCAGAAATATCCAAAGAATTGGAATGGCATCAGTCACAAAATTCAACACATACCTCATTCCTGTTATTACATATTTTGCCTAATTTAATTATGCTTTCTAAATTATTATGCTTTCATTTAGTAATATGATAGTTATGCTCCAATCTTCATTTAACACCGTTTACCACATTTTACCATAAATCCATTCTGCAGGATTCCACAGATTTTTTTTCTCCCCAAACTGGCAAAAAGTCTACCTAGACCTTTAAATTAGATGTGAAAAATTATTGAAATGAAACTAACCTTTATTTTACACAATATTTACTCAAAATTTACTAAAGCATTTGAAAACAAAAAGTGCACTTTGAATACTAACAGTTAATATTAAAAAGGCATTAAAATGTTTTGGATTTCAGTTCTTAATTTTCAGTTATTATCTCAAAATGGTAAAATAAAAATGGCAAATAACAAAAAATATATCAGTCTGTCACTGATTTATTAGTCTGTCACTAATATTTAGTAGGCCTACATGTCATGGAATTAATTAATTTGCCATGCATTTCTTGACAAGATCAGTATATATATTTTATATATACAGTATATTTAAAAAAAAAAAATATATATATATTTAAATTATTTTTATATAATAAGAAATTATATGGTATTTTTGTACTAAATGTTTTTATTTCAACATATAACCAGGATAAAACTTCCAATGGCAGTTTCCTTTGGAGCAGATAAAGCTTAATCCTTGATTCAATACTATATTAAATGTGATTTTAAATGCTTTGCTGTCTAGAACAAGGCTTAGTTTGCATCTTAGAATATGATATTGAATGTTGCCACACAAAGACAAAGCAACAGACAATAGATTTAGAGCACACAGCCAAATCTACAGACTTAATCAAAATTTCTCAGTAATTCTCTCCCTCTGACTCCACAGGCAGAAAAAAGGGGGGCTGCCAGGAGACCATGAAAACCTGATGAATGGGGTAAGCATGTGCTTCAGTGATGCTTTCCATCTAAGAGTTTTAAGCCTGTGCTGCCTCATTGTGGCCATTCCTCGTTTTTCATTTCAAAAGGAATTTTTAATCACAGAGTCCCAAGATTACATGAACCATCTTTAGAGTGTTTTAGTCATGAGACTGTGTGACCGCTGTGCTCGGGGGCCTCGTAAAGATGGGAGAACAGAGAAGAGAATGGACGGTCATTGTGCGACCCGGGGTTTGTGGGAGGAAAGCATGAAGCAGACAGATTAACATTTTTGTTTGGCCGCAGGGAGATGAGAAACTTCATGCATGAATTGCCTTTCTCTCTGGGTCTGTTGCATCTGAGTGGGTGTTTTCTGTGAAATTATCATCCAAGGACAGAGTTCAGGAGATGTTTAGCAGTCAGGAGATTAGTGTGACCTACTGAGGGCATAATTGAGTGCTAAAACACACACATGTATATACACAAACAGCTGTATAGGCAGTGTCTGTGGGACTGTTTTACGCATGAATCGTTCATTGTAACTGTCATTAAATGAGGGGGCCCGCCAGCATGTGTTTGTGGCTTGTTGACTGATTACGAAGGCTTGTGGAGCACACATGTACAATACACAGATCATGAGGCCACCACACAGCCAGATGTTGATTTTATGTTTATTATATTCATCGGGATGCGTTTACCTCAATTTTATCGTTAGCTATGCATTCTGCATTTGCATGCTGTGCACTACACTAACAGCAGCATGAAAGCTGTAAAAATGTCTAAACTGTGGCCTTTATGCAAATGCTGTTAATAACACTCACTGGTTATGCATACAGTACGACAGAAACTGGGCTCTCGACATTTTGAGGTTTGCGACTTATTTTGAATTTCACAGGAGTAATTAAATGACTTGTAGATTACATTAAGAATAACAGCACATTTTACTACTTAGTCAGGTTTAATTGTTATTGACTGTACTAGAACTTTAACAAATAATTTGGGCATGGTGAAAAAGAGGTGGGTACCACTCTAAAACTCAGCCGGCATCTTGCCACGTATTGGAAAAGAGATAAACCATCACTCGCATAAACCAAACCATATAGGCTTTTAGATACTTTGTCAAATAACTGAGTGCAAAAGATTGCACTGCCTCAAACTAAAAAGAAATGTAACTTTTTTTTAATCAAGACAGTGAACTGAACTTTAAAGGAACACTCCACTATTTTTGAAAATAGGCTCATTTTCTAACTCCCCTAGAGTTAAACAGTTGAGTTTTACCATTTTCGAATCCATTCAGCCGATCTCCGGGTCTGGCGTAGCACTTTTAGCTGCAGCTTAGCATAGATCATTGAATCTGATTAGACCATTAGCATCTCGCTCAAAAATGACCAAAGAGTTTCTATATTTTTCCTATTTAAAACTTGACTCTTCTGTAGTTACATCGTGTACTAAGACCGACGGAAAATGAAAAGTTGCGATTTTCTAGGCCGATATGGCTAGGAACTATACTCTCATTCCGGCGTAATAATCAAGGAACTTTGCTGCCGTACCATGGGTGCAGCAGGCGCAATGATATTACGCAGCGCCTGAAAATAGGCTAACTTCCGAGGGGAGTTGGAAAAAGAGCCTATTTTCAAAAATAGTGGAGTGTTCTTTTAAGTTTTACAAATGTTTCTATTAAAATTGTCAATATATGCTACCATTCAAAAGTTTGTAAAGTTTTTTTTTTATATAAATTAAAATTTATATAATCATCAAGACTGCATTTAATTGAAGACTTTTACATTGTTACAAAAGATTTCTATTTCAAATGCTGTTCAGTTAAACTTTCTATTAATCAAAAGAGTCAAAAGAAAAAAAATGATAACTGTCTCCACAAAAATATTAAGCAGTGACGCACAGCAGTTTTCAACTCTGATAATAATAAAACATGTCACCTGAGCAGCAAATCTGCATATTAGAAATTTCTGAAGGATCATGGGACTTTGAAGACTGGGAAAATGATGCTGAAAATTCAGCTTTGCATCACAGGAATAAATTACATTTTAAAATGTATTAAAATATAAATGATCTTTAGAATTGTAAAATTTCACAATATTACTGTTTTGCTTTATTTTTGATCAATTAAATACAGCCTTGGTGAGCAAAAGAGACTTTTTTCAAAAACAGAGAGATCTTATTGTCTCTAAACTTTAAATGGAAAAATGCCATTGAAATAGTAATTCATTGATTAGAATTTAAATTAATAGTTTAATCAACTGTAAAAAAAAAAAAAAAAACAGTTTTAATCTTCTAGGTCTCATTGTAGCCGATATTTGTTACATTACATTTTAAGATTAACATTTATATATAGGTGTAGTCTAGTTGTCTATGAAAACTGAGCAGATAGCGACAAACATAGGGCTGTGACCTCAAGGTTGAGACCCTCTGTATTATATAAAGTGAGTATTAATGATTGTGACATGATTAAGCAAATGTCTGACATTATCTCTCTGTTAACACTGTAAACCTCTATAGTTTTGATGGACATCTGAAGGCAAATCTTTGCACGATAATGTACACCTTGCCTGTCAATATATTGAGGAGGGCTTCGTTTAAATGGCGGTGTCTGTCACAGCCTGACAGGTTAAATGGGGTCTTTGTCTTGATGTGACAATCTGAGTGGCTCTCAGCATTTAACCTCCTGCATCTGAAGGACTTAATCACCCTGGCAACAGGCATTTCAATGACCTGCCACTAGGCGGTCTCATAGTGCCACTGCATGGTGTTTTTGCTATGGTTTAAAGATGCAAACAAAGAGCTCAATCCAAGTGTCTTTGTCTCCGGTCTCCTTATAGCAGGGGTTCTCAACCTTTTTTGGTCCACCATGACCCATTTTTAAATTTCAATTCTTGCACCCTGGTGTCAAATAATTAAGCTATGCACGTTACCATCACACAAGTGACCAATTACATTTCACATTCAGTTAGTTTTATCATTGACCCTGTAACTATAAGAAATAATCAAAAGTCTAGCATGTATCTCATCTCGATCCCTTAATCTATGACAACCCTGTGTGTTTTCGTGGCCCCAAGGTTGAGATCCTCTGCTTTAGCTTGCAGTCTGAAGGCCGATTGCATCATTGAATAGTTTTTATTTAATTTATAGTGCATAGATAACATATTATATCCTATTTCTCTGCAGGTGTCAGAAAAGGAAGTATGTAGCCAGTCAGTAGAGAGCCATGGGACTGACTTGGCGGTCAGCAGCTCTCATAATGGGCCTCTTACCAGTGGTACAGGTAACAGTTCTACAGCAATGTCTCATTGACACTGTCTGTAAACGACTACAGCAGATTTTCACACTCTTTCCACTTACCTTTGTCCTCAGTACTAACAGACACAATGGACACAAGTCCCCAGCCTTCAGAAGACATGCTGTCCAGCCAATCAGAGATCAGATCCTCTAAGTATCACCAGGATCGCGAATTACCCAGCATTCCACCCACCGATACCCTCAAAGCAGCCATCGATGCTCAAGCTCCCTCAGGAGAAGGCACGTACGAGGTGGTGAAGGACAGCACCTCCCGTGATGTCAGTGTTGAGGATTGTCTATACGAGACAGTGAAAGAACTCAAGGACATTGGCCTTTCCAACGGTACACTAAGTCCAGAGGAACCACCTGCACCTCTTCTTAATGGCCACCCAAGCCCCGCTACACCAGACCACACCATGCTGCCCAATGGTGTGGAGTATGCCTCCGTCAACCTCAGCAAGAAGAGCCGCTACAGCACTGACATGGAGGCCAGGCGCTCGGCCGCCATTGTGAATTTCGAAGAGCCTGAGGATGAAAAACCACCTCCTGTACCAGACAAAGTACTGGATGAGAATGAGAATCAGCAGATTCCAAATGGACAGGTGGGGCTACCAAACTCTCTTTCTTATGAAAGTACCATTGTTGTCCTGTAGAGAAAACTGTAGAGTACACTTCCTTGCATGAATCCACATTATCGCAAGGCATAACATACCTGCACTTGTTTTGCCTGGCAGAAGCTGTACATGTACTGGATTTCTTTTTTGATAGTCAGTACTACCGATACTTTAGAAGGACTGTTATCATTTAATTAAAGTTTCATCTATTCAAAGTACCAGTAAGCTGGTATCCCTAGTACCCTAGGGGTAGCGCAGGTGTGTCCGATCCTCCTCCTGGAGGGCACCTTCCTGCTGGGTTTAGCTCCAGCACACCTGCTTGGAAGTCGCTGCGGCCAAAACTGTGTACTTTAAAGGGATAGTTCACCCAAAAATGAAAATTCTGTCATTAATTACTCACCCTCATGTCGTTCCAAGACCAAATTAAGATATTTTTGATGAAATCCGAGTTTTCTGACCCTGCATAGACAGCAAGGGAACTACAAATTTTAGTTTTCTTTGCGCACAAAAAGTATTTTCGTTGCTTCATAAAATTATGGTTGAACCACTGATGTCACATTTTAACGATGTTCTTACTATGTTTCTGGACTTTGAACGTGTCAGTTGGTTGCTAAAAAATATCTTAATTTGTGTTCCGAATATGAACGGAGGTCTTACAGGTTTGGAACGACATGAGGGTGACCCATTTTTGGGTGAACTATCCCTTTAAGAATAGGTACTACATTTGTATAAATTACTTTGTGACGTCCATACGTACTACATCCACCACTATCATGTGACTACAACTTCAGTCATGTCCCTTCACCAACTTTTATGAATCACCTCACATGGCCTCATGGGATAGTATTCCATTGGATGCACACTTCAGAATCTCGCCAGAAGTAGTAGGCCATCCAGGTATTTTTTGTATCCTATTTTTGTACCATATATCACTTTTCTCTTACTAGAGTACATGGTAGGGAATGGGGTGCTCCAGTATATTGGTATTGACGATTGACAATTCCCCCACCCCCTTTTTCTTTTTTGGATGTGACAAGTAATCTTGAGTATCTTGATTGACTTGCTCAGGTGTGTTTAATTAGGATTGAAACTAAGAGCTAATAGCCTTCCAGGAGCATGACTGGACACCCCTGGAGTCGCATGTAAGTATTACGTTAAATGAATATGGCAATCACCCAGTAGCATTTTCGTACCAATTTTAGAGTACCATCATATTATCATTTGATACCCTTTGATACACTGGTACCACCACAGTACTGTTTTTGTAAGGTTCATTAAAGGGTTAAAATCGTTAATACAGCATCAGTTGCTCTCCTGCAGTAATCATTTGCTTTAGCAGGAGCTACTCCATCTCATGCAGAGTGATGTGACCCTTTGACATGTATAATTGAGAACAAAGAAGAATAATCTCAATCTCAGAAACAAACCAAAAAGGAGCTGCACCAACATTCTCCAGTGCCAGCTAAACTTAGAGACTGCAAGAGAATAATAGAGAACAGTGTGATTCCAGTTTAATTACAATCTTTTAGGTTGATGGTGATATACGTACATGCGCCTGTAGCATACAAATGAAGCCATCTGTAGAGGAGAGCAGACAGGCTGCTGTTGCACCTGCAGTCAATGTCTGCAAACGGTGTGAGCATTCACTACAGCTACACACTACTGTCACCAGTCGAGGACGCCCTGCACCTCCTTTGTTAATCACTTCCCTCTTGCACTCTCACTCTGTCAATCTCTCTCTTTTGCTCTAACGTCCGCTCTCTCTCCTTTTGTTGTTCTCATTTGGTATTTTTGCCCTGTATTTGTTTCCTTTGTCCTTGTACTCAAAAATCAATTATATGTGTTTTCCACCAAAAACGGTGGTATAGATTTCATGCTCAGCCAGAGATCTACCCAAAACTACCTGGCCCATGCTTCTGCTGACCTGAGAGGTGCATTATGACACAATGGAGTATGCTACTATATAACTTGCCCACAGACAAGTGTAACACATCACAGACTGTTTGTAAGATTTGAGAACAAACTTTAACATTCAAAATGCACAGTGTTGGGGAGTAACTAGTTACATGTAATGGAATTACGTAATTTAATTACAAAATAAATGTAACTGTAATCAGTTACTGAGAAAAAAATGTGTAATTAAATTAAAGTTACTTATGAAAATGTTAACGATTACAAAGGGGGTTACATCTGAATATTTTCACACACATACATATTTATTAAATTTTTTCCCAAATAGCATTGACTGCTCTAAAATATGAGACACCAATGTTTCAGGAGTTTAGGACACAGAATAGGACACGTGCTTATTCTATAACTATTTTATTCCCTATTTGGGTTTATGTATATGCTTTATTTTTTTAAGATGAACTGTTTTTTTTCCAAGGCATTGTTAGATGCCAATGTTTCCTATCATATCTATGCAAAGATTTGATTTCAAAAACAGTATAATAGCTATTAAACCATTTCTTGTTATGATTTAAATCTGTATTAAACCTCAGAATGATCTCAAAGTAAAAAGTCTGATTTTGTGGTGGCTGTGCTTTAAAATTAAATTATTCTAATCTTAATTCAAGTGATGAATGATTTTGAAAGTCTGACAGTAATCAGTGTTGAGTACTACTATAAGGTTAACCCTGTCTGGTGTAAATGTTTTAAAATGAACAGTTGAAAACATTCATTAGAAATTTAGAAAGGTAATCAAATGTAATTAGTTACATTACTTTAATAAAGTAATTGAAATAGTTACACTACTTATTACATTTTAAATAGGGTAACCTGTAGTCTGAAACCTATTACATTTCCAAAGTAACCTTCCCAACACTGAAAATGCATCAAACAAATAAAATTACAATCAAGCAATTAGTATCCACATTGATATTTGACATTTTAGTCGGATTGACACAACATACAGTACATGGGAATGGGATGTTCACCAACTGAACCAATCTGAATGCTACTAGTAAGCAATTAAGTTTTGTTTTGCATCATATTTGCCAAAAGAAATGTAAAAACTTGCCACCCCTTGGGCTTCTGATGTCAAATAGTTACTGATTCAAAACCAGCAGAGTTTAGGGGGCCAATGCAGAGCCAATTTTGCCCAACATTTCTGTAAATGTGTTTAATGATTCCAGATTGGCCACTGGATTTGGCACTGGCACTCTTGGCGCTTACTTGCACCCTTTGGGTTAAAGTGTCTCCTACTACACCATTGGTTTAAACTTGACACCTATCAATCCAAATCCTAGTCGCTGTGGCCTGATGTAGACGTGTAATGGGGCTGCAGTAATTCATCTTATCGGTCACATATGCACATAGGGATCAGAGCGTTCCAGCTGTCCAATGTCTGACAGCTCACCCTCATGATGAATGAGACGGCAGAGCATGTGTTTACAGGTACATCAGTCTGTGTTTGACCAAGAGAATCATTCAGTTAAAGCTGGGATGCCCGAACGGACAAGTGCATGTTGTAACACATGCACGCACATTGGACACATTGCCTCATTAGTTCACGGTGTGGACTGCACTGTATGTTTGGTTATTTGAGGGAAGCACGCAAGCCTGGCTTGAGTGGAATGCCATGTGTGTCATTATGCATTGGTGCCACTGTCACTATGCTAGCGTGACGGACTGAGGGCAGCTGTCTTTGATAAACTGTGATTTCAGCACATCAACACTCAGAAGTCTCCTGCTAAAGGGAAGGACTTTTATTGTTAGCCTGATGCCTTGTCAAAAATGCGTGGGCACATGCTGACAACTGTGTAAAAGCAAATACTAATCGACACCATTGAGCGCAGAGCTACAGGCCATTGCTTCATGCCCGGGCCATACTGTCAGCATCCTGTCACAGTCAGGGTATGATCTAATGTGAACTTCACAGGGTATTCAGCCATTGGGGAATGCATGTGTTCAGTAAGAAGGGCACTGCAAACGGATCCACCAGTCATTGCATTCCACCTCAGTACTACGCAAAATTTGGCGATAATAAATTACATTTTTATTCAGCTTGGTCTACTTCAGGTCTCTATGCAGGTGTTTGTGGGTGTAGTCAAAAGTCCCTTTTAAGGAAAGTCAGTTCACTCTGCGGCCATATTTGCAACGCCTCCAGGCAGCTATTTCGGACATGCAAGACCAACTTCTACGTACTTGAATGAAGAAATAGCTTGCCAAACTGACATGTAGATAACATATTTCAAGTCAGCAATAAAAACTGACATGAACTGTCCCATAAGTGTTGTTTCTTATGCTCAAATAGTGTTAAAAAGCAATATATAGCAAATGTGCATGTGCAGTCCAGTGCAGATTGTTTTTATGGGAACTGGAGCTTCTTACAACAACTGCTATGATGCAATGACTTTACCAATCAGCATCTGATTCTTTTATTTATAAGGCAGACTTATTCCACCATATTGCACATTTCACTTTCTCCCATTCATAGTAATATCAGTGAATTGTCTTGGAATATATATATATATATATATATATATATATATAAAGTTTTGACATGAGTGATATAACAGTTAAGTATGAATAAATATGTTATTTAATATATATTTCATGCAAATACATATATATGGGTGTATGTGTCTGTAATGATGTCTTCACACACAACCCTAATCTTTGTGACTGTCTGTGTGATGACGTTGCGGTGCGTTTTAAACGCTTCCGATAATTATTCATTTCTTATATGGGCAAATCAATGGAAGAGACGCTTTAATTAATATAGAGGGCTGGATAGAGACAAAGGCAAGAGTGAATTAGCAGATAAGCCCTATTGTAAGAGACATTTGTTAGTTGTGATGAGGTCAGGGGTGTTTTTGCGGAGCCACACGGATGGGCTATTAAATTAATTGCTTTGCTAATTAAACCAATATCAAAGCACATCTGGCGAGTCCCTGATGCACATTCTGCGCAATTATATCAAAGCAAAGCACACCTCAAGTTCAAGGGATGAGATGGCTTCATCAAAACAGGCTTGAAATGTTGGCACTAAAACATCTAAGGATTAATCTTGAATTGGTTATAGCAAATTTCCCACTTAACTGTAATCTGTCTGTCAGTGAGGTGACTGCGACAGGGATTGATATTCTTCTCCAACAGCCAAGGTGTCTGCTATTGCTCTTCTGTAGGATTTACTTTGTTAATTAATGACTCAGTTATTGATTCTCTTTGTAAATATATAACCTCTCTTGCTAGGAGAGGAACTATACATTTGATTTCAATCAGTAACTCTTAAGTAATGAATGAGTGGCTTAGTTTTTGCATCAGTCAGTCTTTGACACTAGCATGTGTCAGCTGAAGTGAGCCATTTCCTATGCTGCTGTATGTTTAAACTGATTAAATATGACGCGTTTTTAACTAATGGTCTTGTTTCAATCATTGTCCAACAGTTACACTCGCCGCTGACAACTCCAGAGCTTCAGGACAACGTGTCTCCGGACAGTGAGGTA
This sequence comes from Sinocyclocheilus anshuiensis, assembly GCF_001515605.1. Lineage (NCBI taxonomy): Eukaryota > Metazoa > Chordata > Actinopteri > Cypriniformes > Cyprinidae > Sinocyclocheilus > Sinocyclocheilus anshuiensis. The sequence continues at coordinate 1,101,594 of NW_015547654.1, forward strand.
GGCTCAGCGTCAGCATCTTGTAAAGATAAACTTGAAGTCTTTGCAATAATTAATAATATTTGCATATTAATATTGCACTGAACCAAGTCTGTGGAGTAAAGATGTCTTATTCTCTGTTACATTTCCAATTCCAGTTATCAGACATGTACTCCAATGTAGTGAAGAATTCTATAAAGGAAACTGAGAATGACTACAGCAGCATTGGAGAAATCAAGGGAATGGTGCCGGAGTCGACTTCCAGTGATCTTTACGCCACGGTTGGGGATGAATACCCAATGGCTCTTGGCTCCCAGCCTCCGGAGGGACTTACAGAGAATGCAGACCCTGGGTACGAGACCATCAATATCTCCAAAGCATCTGAAGAGGCTCATCAGGGCAATGGGATAGTGGAACCTGACTACGAGAGTGTGGGGGAACTGGGTCTCAACGGGGACATCTCTCATCTCTGACCACCCATGTAAAGGACTGTGGACACTGAGAAATCACTTCTCTGAGGTTTAGAAGTGGAAGTTGGGGTGGTATCACGAGTATAATGCACTTAACCTTTCCTGATTGAATGTTCTTGAGCATAGCATTTATGCAGCGCATTGTTTTTGAATATTATAAATGAAAGGGTTCATTCAGACCTGTGACCCAGCACAGGAAATGAAACACTCTAGAGTTGCTCAGAAGAGGGTTTGTTATGCTTTTCATGTGAATATTTGGGTACCACAAACCCAAGTTGCCCCTTAGGTGCCCCTCATTGGCATCATTTATGACGGATATATTCCCACCACTTTGCCAAATTTGTCCCCACACATTATGAAATAGCTTGCAGTAGGGATGCATCTAATACAGAGATGGCATCTCCATTTGTTGAGCTGGAGTTTTCAGAGCATTTGTTATTTTTAATGTTTTCTGGGCAGTTGATGTGGGCAACGATGGCTGTTGCTCTCCAATACACACGTCGGCTCTAATCGCTTTCCACGGCTCGTTCCCGTTCTAGTGAAATCACAAAACAAAATGCTAACAAATGCGTCCCCACTACTGATATCCACTAATGTACAGCTGTAATTATGGTTTATTAAAATAAAGTGTTACATTAGGGCGAATTAGAGCCTGAAACCTCTTATACACAAAGGAATACTTTTTGCTAGACCAAAGATTAAACATTAACACATGTATAAATATAAGCAAGAATAACTGCTGCATTGAGAACATAGCAACACAAATGTGACTGAAATTAGTTTAAATGATAAAAATGTATAATGCTAATGTTATTTCAGATTCTATATAAAATATGCTACTTCACACGTGATCTGTACATACAGCAAAAGATCGTGTTTAATTATGTTTGCATATCCTAATTAATATACATGAGCTAAGCCTTCACCGTTTTGTGACATAATAAGCAGCACATCTGTGTAACCCCCTTCCCAAGTCTCCACCACTTTTCAAAACAAAGTGACACCAATGGCTGTGCTCTTACGAGAAACATTTTATTCATAATGTGTACTAGTGGTTTCCATGCGTTTGCATGCTGCACCAGCTGCGAGCTCCACTCTGTCTGCCTGTTTTCACATGATACTAGTTGAGCAACTGACAGAGTTGTGTCCTTATATAACCCCAAGAAGAGAACCAATCAGATCGAGTCAACAGCAGACCGCTCAGCTCAGTCCATTAAGGAACTACACTCATTTTAATCATTCAGAACTGCTGGAGCATTTACTTTCACAAGTAGTAAGCAAGCGATGTTCACATAAGGCATATCGAAATATAAAAGAGGAACATTTAAATGTTGCCATCATTCTGAGCCGTTTAAAATGTTTTATATTCAGTGTGTCAAATCACAGGCTCTGGTGAGGAAGTGACCTTTTAGGTACGCAAAGTTAAGCACACTCATTTATGAGTGTACTAAAAGGGTATTAATGAAAAGTTGGCTATTTATTGCTGGTGTGAGTTCACATCCTTTCAATTGTTCACTTATTGCCACTTGTGATGTAATTGAGCTATGTTATCAATATGTATGTGTAATATTTTTTATTGTATTGATTGAGTGTCAGATACATTATATATTTCAAATATTGTTTGGTTTTTACATGTAATAGGTACGCAACATTTCAAAAGGCTGAAAAGCACAGGAGAAAAGAGACATCATGGTACTGCCACACTGCAGCTTTGCCTGGCAGCTTATGTACTTTATTATCAGGTATGCATTTAGTTGCTTTTACATTCATGTAGCAGTATAATCAAAAACGCATAGCGCATCCAGACGCTGCATGGGACAACTTCATGCCAAGAGACACTTGTAAATATTCAAAAGACTTTTATGATCTATTAAATTGTCAATGTTTAAGTATAGTTCTGTAATAATTGGCAGCAGCTCTCAAATGACAGCATGTGGAACTTGTAGTTTGTATATTGAGGAACTAATGAAGCTTTAAGAGTCAGTGGAATACATGCTGTTTTCTAGATGCATTTTTAAGTAAAGAAAGTTTAAAGGAGTTTTATTAACATTTAAAAGACTAATAACAGGAATATGTATTTAAAATGTGAGGTTTAATTAAGGACTGTGGATGGAGTCCAAATGTTGTCCGTGTTTGCTTGTAATGGTACGTCGTGTTGGTACAGGTTCCATATTAAGAAGATTCTTGTTTTATTTAATATCATGGTGAAACATTGAATATTTGGTTTCTCCCTCTAACCAAATTTTGGGTATTAAGTTGTAAATAAGAATGGATTTTACATTTGTTTATTTCATCATAATCATATTGTGGTATTTGCTTATTAAACAAATAGTCATGCTGGACTAATAATATAATGTGTGTACATGTTTATTCAATATATATATAATATTAGCATCATTGCATCATGGCAATCTTATGACAAGAAAGGACATTTCTACTGGCTTAGTGCACAAAAGCACAATAATCTCTTGATATTTAATCTGCCAATACATCCTAATAAACTAAGTTCTCAAGTGTAGAAAAACAACCTTCGATAAGGCGGTTTTATTATCATGTCAGTGCACTGGTATTAGGGGATTTAAGAACATATTTCACTGTCCAGCCAGGTATTGATTGAATCTGTGGTCAAAGCAACATGCATTTTCAATGCAAGTACTCCATAAGGGAGCAGCAGCAAACAAGTGCATTGAATAGATTTTTTTATTTTCACTTCATAAGGATAAATTATTTGTTAAAAGATTAAATCTTTTCAGCCATGCCTTAAGGGGTTATTCCTATAGACAGTTTGTTATAAGCGAATCATGCCCACAAGCACACAGTAATTATATTATACTTTGAGAGGCTATGCAAGGAGTGCGGTTCTTTGATCAATGCTACAATCGATTCAGAACTCACACTGACATGCATATACAACATGCACATGTTTGTGCTTAACCATACACAAAGGTAAAATTGTTAAATTAAGGCTTATATATAATGCACACAAGCAGGTGGATTACTTTTAAATGTAATCGATTCAAATTACACACTTAAAACTGTAATAACATGATCTCTGAGTCAGTATGCTACATCTACTACTATTATTTCTACTATTTTGACATAAAAACAACTTTTATCAACAACAGAAAAAAAAAAATTTTTTACTGTGTTTTAAAGGGGTCATATGATGCTTTTTTAAAGATCATTATTTTGTGTATTTGGTGTAACAGAACTCTCTCTCACGCTTTCTCTCACTTTCTCTTTCTCTCACGCTTTCTCTCACTTTCTCTTTCTCTCGCTCGCTCTCTTTCTCTCGCTCTATCTCTTTCTCTCGCTCTCTCTCTCGCTCTCTTTCTCTCTCTCTCTCTCTCCATCAAATGCATTGCTGTTCTGTTGTAAGTAGCTCATCTTAAAGTATCCTAAATGCATCTACTTCCGGAAGGCCAAATAAAGTGCTTTTGCTTTCGCCTAGAAACACACAGCGTCTCCCTGACATGGCTGCTTCAACACTAACTGCGGTTACTGAAACCACGCCTTCTTTCTTTGCGTGCACATTTGGGCGGCATTATGCAAATATTTCCACATAGTGAGGTAGATATGTGGGGGCGTGTTAGAACGAGCCGTTTTAGGGGGGCGTGGCAGTCTTAACTTTGATAAAGAATATCTCTTTGGTTTTGAGACTTTAGTCTTTGCAACTTCAGGGATCTTATCTATTCACAATCAGCTTGTAACACTCCAAAGAGAAAGGAAAACTTGAAATCGCATCATATGACCCCTTTAAATGAAAAACTAAATCTACTAACTAATCTACTTACAGTATTTATTACTAGTAATTTCATAATTTTAGCATGTGCTGATAAAATGTATTGTCTGAATGCTCTCTAAGTCACTTTGAATAAATGTAAAATACATAAAAGTGAAATTTAAACGTTAGTAAAGTTTACTAGTAAACATTACATTAAAAAAATGGATTGTAACAGTGATTGTTTCCATGTGTCTGCTTGAAAGTTATTTCAGTGCGTGGTCAAAGTAAGAAAGAGACTGAGGTCTCTGGGATATACTGTTACTTTCACTGTGTTCAAGTTTGTGAGTTTGTGACTGACAGTAGCCTAAATTAGACTGATATTATTTGTCATAATTTTACATTTTAAAAGACTAACATAATGTTAGTCTGAATTATAAAGTTTTTTTTTTCTCTGCCCGAATATGCCTAAACAGTATCTCAAAATATTAGTCCAAATTCACATTATTTAGAAAACATAAGGTGAAAAGCACATGAATGACCTACTACTTCAGACAAGATTCTGAAGAGCAAATCCAATGGACATCCTATGAGGAGAAGAGTTGTGAATGGCAGTGAAGCGGTGACAACATGTAGAATGTCTAGATTACATAATACATTTACACTATCCACTTGATTTTTACCGTAAGAGCGGTCGCAGCCATTTGTAAATTTAATGTGTCTGGCTTCCAGTCTCATCTGCGTCCAGCTATTTTTAGCTGTGCAAAACAGCTCTTTTTGCTGCTTTATATTGCAAATTGGTGTCTTTCCATATTATTTTAATGTATTATCTTAATTATGAACACACTGGCTTGTAGTGCAAACAGTTTTACCATTTACTGCACTTTGTTATTCTTCTCGTTATTTCCCTAAGGCAGCTAATGAACCGGAAATCTCGCACATTCACAGAAAACGGCTTACTTCCGCGTTGAAGAATAAGGTGGATATATAGTATAATTTTCTTAAAGGTCGCTATTACATTTGGTATTTAAGATCATTTAAGCATGCATTAAAGGAATAGTGCAGCCAGAAATAATCATCATGTTAATAGTGAGACTGTTATCCTGTTGTGTTCTGTGGAAGAAAGAAACAGGTTTGGAACAACACGAGGATGACTAACAGAAGATCCCCATTTTTGGGTGAACTATCCCTTTAAGACGTCAAAAATAGAAATATGTCAACAGCATTTCCTTCCTCAACATAACAAATCACGTTTAAACATTTGCATTATGTTCAGAGTCGGACAAGTTTATGTTTTGGTATGTGACGACGAGCATGAGTGATTTTCCATAAACAGTTATATTCGACTACCGACAGATCCCGCCACAGAGGTCCCTCGGGAATCCCTGCCGCCTGTCAATCATTCTCGCCGGGTCACACACAGACGCCTATGACCCTGCTTTGCCGGGATATTGTCATCACTGTTATTAATGTTATGCAGATTGACCGGCCTACCTAAATAATAACTACTCAAAGACTCTCCTCTTCCCATCCGTGCGTCATTGTTTTAATCGCAGCAGCGCCCGTCGTCGCTTGTGTTTGGAGGGAAACTGCAGGAGAAGGCGAGCGCGAGCGCGTGGAGGCGTGTGTGCCGCCAGCCAATCAGAACGCACACTGGCTGCGCGAGCGCACATGTTTACAGGCGACATTCCGCCGGTAGAGCCAGTGGCTCTAGAAAACCCGGATGGATTTTCCGGAATGGAGTCTTTCTCACACGAAACCGGATTTACGGCGATATGGGGTGAAAACTAGCTATTAAACCAGCACCCTCGACACTGGAGACGCTCATTTATATTATAATATGAATCAAATTTCTTGTGGTCCGCTCCTCGGTGATTTATCACATAAATGCCCGCTGTGTGTATTGTGAAAAATACATCGTGTTTATCGATCCAAAACTGCCGCTCCGCGCCGTGTTTTACCACAATCCGTCAGCTATAAGGGAACGGCAAGCAAAACAAGCTGGTCGACAGAAGAAATATATCGGTTGCCGGTCGGTGCTTCGGTCAGACGGACAGAGAAGTTATCAAGCGTAGCTCATTTGCATGTTGTAACGGTTCACTGCTCGCGCCGGTGATATATGTGGATGCGGTCCAGATCAGTGGTAATGTCGCATTATTCGCATGTTCGGCCCGTTATGACGGTCAGTCCGTTCGGGTTTTGTCAGCGTGACATTTCTTGTTTTTAAAGCGACATTGCCGTGCAAAGAAGTAATTTTTATTTGCGCATTTCATTGTTATAATCAACTATGCATACGCGGCGGCTGGTGAAGCGCTCGGTCATTGGGAGCCGCGTTTACGCGCCGGGTTTAACGGGAGACGCGGCTCCGCTCACGGGAGTGATCCAGGCTGTCAAACAAGACAACAGAGATGCTTCGACCGGCCATCGGCGCAACGTGTACACGGTGCTCATGCAAGACGGGATCTTGAAAGAGTACTCGGAGGAAGAGATTGCACAGATGACTGCGAAAGCGCCGCTGAAGTCGAGCTTGAAGGTTTGCGTGTGTGGTCAGCTGGGCTTGTTGTTGTTGTGCTGCTTGTCGCACACAGTCTTGTTTACAGTGCATTGAGAGATTGTATGTTTGATGGTCCAAATTGTTCTCATCTGAACGTGTGAGAATAGGCTATGTATTGCAGTAATGATGCTGATGCTACTGGGGAGTCGTTGGCCCATCAAATGAAACATTTTGGGGCCAAATTAGTTTTTAGTTGCAAAATTCTACAATTGCTTGATGCAAATGGTCGTTCAGAATCGCCGGTGTCCATGCTCACCATCTAGTGCATTAAACTCTGACACTTTTGGTCTCTCCATTGTTGGATGGGAACACAGTTGCAAAAGACTGTGAAGTGGATATGAATTTAAAATGTGCTTTGATTGCATATCATCTTTAATTTTTAACTTTCGAAGTGGAGTTCATTTAACGGTCACTGTGTTGTGATAAAGGGTCTAACTAAAAAAATGGTGCTTTGGTCACAAAAAGTGCTAAAATGATTCGGATATTTTCTAGGTTTATTTAGTATAACTGTGTGTTTGAAATTATGTCACTTATGTCTGTATTTATGTAATATAAATATCACGGTATTTTTTTTAGTAATATTTAGGGGGGAATGTCCCTCATCTTGCATTCTTACCAACGTTCTCCCTTTAGCGCGAATCAGCTTTACATGTGTATTTCATTAAACAGTTATCTTACTTTTCTTGTAACATACAGATTTTTTTTATTGATTAATGTATTACAATAGACATTAACGAAAAATGACTCGCGTTCGAGGGAGTCATTTGTGAACTCAGTGACGGCTCTGAATGATTCACTATATGACTCAAATCGCTAACTCGCTCGTGAGCTCAACTCTTCTGCTTCGTGAATCTTTTCACTAAAAAGAACCGGTTCATACGAGTAATTTGTTCGAGAATCGGTCATCTCGCGCGGTGTTCATTGCATTCAGCGAACACAAAGCGACAGAAAGATGCAAAATAGCGGTGCTGGAAACACCGACTAAATTGATGTAATTAAACTATCGCACAATCGCGTGATAAAATGTGACTAAACCGCATATAGACAAACAAAGTTTCCCCGACCGAGTAGATTAAAATTATTGTCGTAAATTAGACTTGTTTTGTTTCATTTGTGGCCGTTTTCGTCGAGGTCTGTAGCCATGTAGGGCTGTGCAAGCCGCTGTTTATCTGAGTTTAGTGGGTGGATAACAGTGGCAAACAAACACGCTCTGCAGCATTCACGCGCCACAGAAGCATTTGTGTGCGGGCACGTACAACAGCCTCCATCTCTCCTCTGCAACCGGCTCTTTCTTAGTGCTTTTAGTGTGTTTTCGACATTCATTGCTAGTGCAATGATCGTGTTTTTATTCGTGTCTTTTGATATTTAGTTAATGCTCAGATCAAGCTCATTTTATTCACTGAACTCCGCGTGATTGCACACTAGGCTGAGTGCGTTGCTTGCACGTAATTGCAAAATACACGTTTTTTTTTTATAATGACCTAATTGCAGTCATCAAGTTATACAGCCTGAGGTGCCATATCAAAACAAAGAGGGTCAAAATGACAAGAACGGCACCAGCTCTATTTCATTATTTTACAGCCAGAGCTGCAAGATTTTGATTTGTAGATTTTGCATGGAAATCATTAAAAATAAATTAGAATAATACCTGCTCAAATCTGCATGCTATATTTGCATAAACGTTTTATTTGTTTGCTGGTGTACATTAAATGTTTGCATGTGCTTGTTTTTGGCAAGTGTGGCAACTGATATGCTTCAGTGATTTTGTAATCTGCACTACCAATCAGACATCCATTTAATTTTTAATCAGTGCCACTTTTTATTTGAGCAACTATTATATACATCACATGCTGACATGTTCTCTGGTGACATATGATGGGGAAAAAGTTAAGATGTTAGCAATTCAAGCAAGGAGGGATGTGAAACTAAAGTGGGGGCTAATGGTCCCGGAGCAGCTGCTCCATAACGGCAGCAAAACGGAGCTCTACAGAGGGTCATGCTCATAGAATATGGGGCTTTGGCAAGGCGCCTGGATTCCCAAACGAGTGCCATTCGGCTTGGGGGAATGCCACTTGTTGACTTGCATAGTAAGGAGGGGCTTCGCGTTAAGTGCGTTACAGTGTGGCATTTCCAGACAAAGGCGGACTGGATTGTTTTCGTTCCCCTGTTGTTTCCACTGCTTAATATCAAAATTTGATTAACACACATGGGCTGTCTAACAGTTTAACAAGCTCTTTATGCACCAAGGCTTTGTTGCTGGTTTACATTTTATTCACATGAAATGGTTGATTATTTGGTTATAATAGATGCAAGCTTTAAACATTTTTGTTATGGTTTTACGAAGAGCGTCATAATTCCTTTTACAGTGGATATCTCAAACCTTAAAGTGCAGCATCTCACGTGTGAACGTGCATTGTGTGTTTGTTTGTTTTTTGTGAATATTCAAATATAAATAAATCATTTGTAGATAATTAATTTTGAGTGCTCATCTGTGCATTAATGCTGTTATTAGATTAGTCGAGATCTGTTTAACCCTAGAAGACCCAAACAGAAAAAACCTGTGAAAAAATTATTTCACCTTTTAAATGTTGTTGTAGGAGGCCTCTAATACAGTAATATGTGTTTTTACATTTTAGTCAGTTTTTAGTGAAATGTTGTAATATTGCAACGTTGAGCTCTTTGGGTAGCAGAATTTCAGTGATTTTACTCACTGTCTGAACAAATGTAGAGAACATCTAAAGGTTCTGGGTGAAATGCTTCTGTAACCCCATTACAGTAATCTATATATGTATTAGGGTTGGGCCGATAAACGATGCCATCGCCGATGGCTGACAGACATCACGATGTTGAGCCGGCATCGTGATCTACCCCCCCCCATACCCACCACAATCCGCCGCATCCCAATTCTGTGTTCGGAAAGGAAATGAAGTGTGCTACGGAACCCCTAAAGGGAATAAATAGCTTACGAGATGGGAGGATAAAAAAAATATTTCAATACTTTCTCTTGCAATTATATCGTTGGGTAATTACTGTATATAAATTGCAGGCATCAGGGAGCCGCTACTAATATGCAGGGCATTGAAACCGCTATCGAATGCGTGCTCTCATTTTACTTTCACTTTCACTTTCGAGATTCGCGATCACACGGACTCTATACTACGGAGCGGCAGTACCTACCACACATTTTACAAGATTCGATATTTGTCAGTGGTGCTCAGTATCTGCAAATCATTCGCCATTGTCCTATCAGTCATCTCTCCTTACTCTGTGTATGTGGTAAGTGAACTTTCATGTACTGTAATGTAACAGTCTACCGCTAGCAAGTGGCTAACCATGTACATTTGGTGGCTCCTTAGAATGCGTTATTTGTTTTCCGTGCCTTTCTGCAAACGGATTCACGCTTCGGGCACACCCCCTAACCCCGCCCCCCGATGTCATCATCCATCACGATGTTTCACTGTAGACATCGTCCAATGCCAATTTGGTAGACATCGCCCAACCCTAATATGTATACACACTAATAATCACACAATAATGATAAAATAAGTCTCATTTTTATGAAAAAAAAAAAACATTTATTATAAAAAATGTGTTTTTTGATGTTCATCAAAACCTGATGAACTGAATGAAAGCTTTAAAATATTCTAAATGACTTGACTTTAAAACTTTCTTCTCTTGTATCACAGTCCATCTCAAAGTCACAGTTCTCATTTTGGACAGCATCAGTGATATATCATACACATATGATGAGACGGTCTTTCTTGGCTGGTGGCATTCTGAAATGGAAAAAAACAATGATTATTTTCCAGGCTAAAATTATCAGTGCAAATTGATCCCAAACATACTTTTAAAGAATTCACCCATTCACAGAATTCACACATTCCACAGAATTGACAATACTGTCTGATAGCTTATTGTGCCCTTTACTTATCATGCTAATAGTATACTCCCCATATTCCAGAATATTATCACCTGTCCCTCATGCAGCAAGCAGATATTTGGGCAAACAAGCAAAGGGCCAGTTAAGTACATTTTAAGATACAGATAGTTTAAAATATTGTTACACGAATACTTTCAAATTATTTAATAATTTATTCTTCAACTTGAACTTATCAATTAATAATCATAAAATCTTGATTGAATCTCAAAATGGTAACAAAAAAGCCATTTAAAACTTGTGAATGATCAAAAACAGTATGTTTCTATTAGTATTCTTTTTTACATGGAACAGATGAGAAGTACAATTCATCCATGTAATGTGCAAGGTGCACAGGCAAATTTTGACCCCTTTAACCCAACGTTGCAAAATTACAACACTGACATAACAAGGTCAAAATCTAAAATGATCAATGCATTCAACAATACCTTAATATCTACATGATCTACACATATTAATAATCACAGAAAAAAATATTTTAGGCATTTTACTTACTTGAATGTAGATTTATCCAGGTTGGTTCGCAGGTTGTGTGAGTTTATGGCCAGGTAAATAGGCCTATTTTTAAAATCTAGCATCCAATAGCATTGCAAGGCTGAAGAATAGGACCCATTAGTTGTGTAAATGTGGTCTTGGAGAAAAAAAAACATGAGCTGCTTTATTTTAGTCAAGCTAAAACTGATGTTGAAATATTACAACAGTGGGCCTTACAGGGCTAAATTGATTAAAATCCTCTAACTCTTTAGCAAAAATAAGATCTCATTTGAATAGTTTGACTGGCACATGAATTGTAACCCATATTTGATCAGTTTGGAGTCTGTGCTCTACATGAGGTGAGAAAGCTGTGGTCGTTAAAAAAAACAAGCACACAAAGCAAGGGTGTTTGTTTTTTATCTTCAGAGAGAAAGACTTAATAGTGTGTGAAATTTAAATTTGAACTTGTCAACTGTGCAGTTTTGATTTGACGCTTGAAAGTCTTGCACAACATGATACCACTTTAACAAATCTGTTCATCTCATGAAAATACGCCAAAGCCTGGCATTCATCTTGTTCATGAAATAGCATTATTCCTAACCTATGGGAGGTTTAAAGAAAGAGTTAACCCCAAAAAATGAAAATTCTGTCAGCATTCACTCTTTTAGTCTGTTTTTCAATGAAGCACCATTAGTAAAATTCTGCCTGATACAGATACTAAGCTGATGAATGGCAGATATTACATTTCTACAGTATTGTCTAAAATAAATAAAAAGAACACAGACTAAAATCATACATTTTAAACGCTTGAAGTGAATTTAGACATCACAACATTATATTGGATATTTATTTTGAGATTTGCTAGACATTTTACAGTGTTATTAAATGTTTAGCATTTTTAAATGTAAACTTTTAAGTGAGTGTTAGATAACACCAACATGAAAACTAAGGAAAATTATATTCATAATTACATATCCAATTTTATAATCAATAATATGAAAATCTAGTAAATACATATAAAATCTCTAATATTGGCTGATGATAACCTATTGTGCGTCCCTAGTTTTTCATCCAGAGCTTATTGTTTGGCTGCAGAGGTTTTGGAATATCATGCATAAGTTATATAGACCATGTTTGTGATACATTTTATGGTGCTTTCATATCCTTCTTTTTAAAGCTTAAAAGCTTAATCCTAATTTATTGTTATTGTATGGAAAAGAGCAGCCAGCACATTCTCCAAAATGTCTCCTTTTGCGTCCACAGAAGAAAGAAAGTCATACAGGTTTGGAACAACATGAGCGTGAGTAAATAATGACAGTTGGCACATAAATAAAAAGATACTCTTATTAAAATACCACACTTCACTACTAGTAAGGTAAAATTCCGTTTTGTATGTTGTTTTATTTACCTTTTTTAGCCCTTATCAGCAGAGTTTCTTGGACCGGTATTGAGGCAGGTATCCAGGTAGCCATCCATTTTATTTTTAACTTCAGTTAACTTTGACTCCCCAGTCAAACTAATCGCATTACGGCAAGATAATGGTCTGGATTGCACGCCGCTCACTGTTGCGGAGATCATGCTCTCCGTTGGTGCATACAGTGATGTACGTCGTCTTGGCCCCTGTTTGCCCTCTCTGTAGCATGTGGTTTAGTGTACCGCAGCTTTAGTCGCAGTGCAATAGAAAAGTCTACGGCTGCTGTGCAGATGAGACGTACAAGAGGAAAAGCTGCTCGTCTCTGCATTAGTGTGGTCACGGATGGTGGCTTGTTGTGCTAAGGGGGAAATGGCAGAGCGTGGGGGATTTAGTTTTCTTTTGTCAGCAGCGCAGAGATCTTATAAACAAACGAGCCTGCAGATGAGCGAATAGGATTTCTCCATCCAAAGCATTTTTCAGGTGTTTGTATTGACCGGTGCATTAATTACCAGCAGCTTAAATACAGCCTAATGCTCCGTGATTGCAAGCAAACAAGCCTCGCGGCAGGGGTCTATATACCATTAAAGGCCCCCGTAGGTGTAAATAGGGTTTCATTGACGGGAGCCACTTGGAGAGACTATTAACACAGTTAAGACTGAAGAAACTCAAATGTGTTTTTCTCTGCAGAGCACCTGTAATGGTGGCCAGCGGGACGGGCCCACGCAGGGCCAGAATGGGGGCATGCAGAGAGGAGAGGCGCCCTCCCTCAGCCCGGAGAGCACAGAGGAGCCAAGGGTGTTGGAGCACAAGCGAACGGGCCGGGCACTAGAGCCAGAGAAAGATCACACCCGCTCTGTTTCTCTGCTGGAACAAAAACGCAAGGTGGTCTCTTCCAGCATCGACGTACCACAAGCCAGGTAAGGCTGCGGGATGAGCGCCCCCTACAGGCACAGATGAGAACTGAAGGAATGATGTGTTATTGTTTACTTCATTTTTCATTTTCATGTTGTAAATAAGAACTAGACTGTAGTGCAGGTGAGATGTTGGTTTTCACATTATCAGTTTTTTTTTTCTATAAAGTTGCATACATGGATTTTTTCATAAATGGATGGATCCAGTCTTATTTAATTATAGAATATTTTTGAGCAAAAGTGATGTTTGGACAAAAAGTGATTTTTTTTTTTCTTTTTCAGAATCTACTGAAATATTTTCCCTCAATATGCATATTAAAAGTACAAAAATATGGAAGTAATTTGTTAATGGCATATTGTAGTATAGTCTCAGCCTCAGATGTCATGCCCACGGACCGATGGCTGAATGTCTGATGAATATGGCACACTTAGCTCGAAACACTTCAGGAGTTTCGAAGTCGTCATCGGATTGGTTAGATTATACAGGATTGTGTCGCGTTCTTTAACGAAAAAAAATGCTGTGGCGCCCGAAACGCGATTGGTTGCTTTAACTGTCAGTCATATGGCAGCCAAGGTTCCCAGACCTTCTGCCGTCAGTCTGAAGGTCTGGCAACGCGAGACAAATTGTAGTATATATTAGGGTTGTGCACGACGACTAATTTGACTGTCGTTTAAACGAAAGTTTTGTATCCGACTAGTCGACTAGTCTAAAAGCAAGAAACCCCCAAAAGATGGTAAGAAAAAAAAACCTCTGTGCGTGCGAGTAGCATATATAATAGCCTATATTTGAAATACTTAATCTATGAATCACACTGTCAAATCCCTCAATGAATTCCGCTTGCCGCACACTTGCCTCGCGTGTACCGTTTAGTCGACTAGTCGACTAGACCCGCACATCCCTAGTATATATACCACTGTTTAAAAGTTTGAGGTCAATACGATTTTAATGTTTTTGAAAGAAGCTTCTTATGCTCACCAAGGCTGCATTTATTTGATCAAAAATACTATTATAATGTGGAATATTATTACAATTTAAAATAAGTGTTCTCTGTTTTAATATATTTTAAAATGTAATTCATTTCTGTGATGGCCAAGCTGAATTTTTAGCATTAATAGTCCTATAATTGTATGATTTACTGTTATATATTCATTACATAATGCGCTCTAAGCGAAACGAAGACCACCAGTATATTGATACAAGCTTGTTTGTGGTTTGTGAATCCTGTGGTCTAAACGCTTTACAGCATTTGCACTTTTTTTCTGACACCTCTAGCATGCAGCAAGCTGTAGAACTACAAAAACATTGTGACAGCTGTATTCCTTTGTTTGTCACAAGTAATTTGAGGCAAGTTTTAACACACACAAACACACAATCTTTTTAGTGTGACTTTTTAATTTTTAGATCCTAAAAATCAATTGGCAATTCAATTGACATGAAGCATCTGCTGTCTGATAGATCTATTACTACACTAAGGCCTGATATCGACTCAATATTTATTTGTTGACGAATTATTGATCTCTTAGCTCAATTTGTATTCTATTCGTCCATTCAGGAAAAAAAATGTCTCACTGAGCAATTAATTAATTTTATGCCTGAGAAAGATGAAAGATGATTTCTGTCTGCATTAATTGGCCTTGCATGTTTGATTTGCTATAGGTTGACTACCGATGTCCCTAGGTGTTGTATTGATCACCTTAGTGGTGCTCCATTTATGAAGCTCATTATTTTTAATGCTTATAGAAAATGGCGATTAATCCTCCATGTACAACAAATGATGTTTGTCTTGCTACCTCTACATCTTGAGAGATTGCACTGCTGGTTGTGCTATGGTGCTATACAATTAGTTTTCTGAACATATTATTAATATTAACATAACATAAAATAAAATAACATCAACTTCCAAGTTATATATAAAAAGAAACATTTCATATTCGTGGATCATGTCACACTAAAGACTAGTCCAGGGGTGCCCAACCCTGTTCCTGGAGATCTACCTTCCTGCAGAGTTCAGTTCCAACCCTGATCAAACACACCTGTCTGTAATTATCAAGTGCTCCTTCAGATCCTAATTAGTTGGTTCAGTTGTGTTTGATCAGGGTTGGAGCTGAACTCTGCTGGAAAGTAGATCTCCAGGAACAGGCTTGGGCACCCCTGGACTAGAGTAAGCGCTGCTGAAAATTCAGCTTTGCATCACAGGAATAGATTACACTTTAAAATATATTACCATGTAAGTTATTTTAAATGTAATAATATTTCATAGTATTATTGTTTTTACCGTATTTTTGATCAAATAAATACAGCCTAAGAGATTCAAAAACATTTTCAAAAAATCTTACCAACCCCAAACTTTTCAATGGTATCATGAACCTCTAGGCAGAGCAATTCATGATGATCATATCCTGGCTAAAATCGAACCAATTTTTAGATTTGTGTGCTTGAGTTGATTCAATCTCACAGTGCATGTAACCATGTTTGCTCGTATATTTTTCTTTTCTGTGTTTCTTTTAGACAACTCAAACCTCAAAACATGTATACGTTGAGCTCTGAGGTCTATTAGTCACAATTTTGGACAAGAAGCAGCCACAAGTTTAAATATCTCAAAATAATTATGGTGGTTTCTGTTGGCAGGGCCGGTCAGTTTAGACAAACACAGACAAAGTTCTGGATAGTGTGCTTTGGTTTCTTTCACATTTCTCAGCTCCGGGATAGTTGATCAATTCCTTGTGCCAAACTAGCCTGAGGATTAGCTTCACTGTTATTGTGTAAAGGGTTTCCAACATGTCAAAATCAATATATAGAGCCTTGCGACGCATGATTTTTATAAAGCGCCAGAGAAGACCATTAGATTCCATAGGCCAAGAGTCTATTGTATGAAATCACATGAGGGCCATGCACTTAAGTAGATGAACACAGAGAGGACACTTAGACCAAAAAAAGGTTAGATATAGGTTTAACTACCTTGTGTTTAAATTCAGGAGTGGGTATGGGCGTCAATACTCTGAAATTGTGATTGATTGTCACTGGTCTACCTAAATGGGAAATGGTGACACATAAGGAAGAGAATGGAACAATTAAGACTAAACTGTTGTGAGGAAGGTGGTCCAGATACTTGATTGTGATTGGAGACCAGGTCGCACGCTCTTAAAGTTGTGATTGCAAACAGCAGTGACCTAGATGCAGTGACACTTTAATATCACAGGACTGGAGCTTGTAAGTAGCCACTTGGTTTGTGTTCAATCAGTGTACAATAGAGAGTGTGCTGGGGTTTGTTTGGTGACCTGCAGGTCTGGGGGGGTGAAGGGGGCCACACGTTTCCCATCTCGCGTCAGCTGTTTCAGTGTTCAGTGTTATTGGATACTGAATAGCTTAGTTCATCATATTTGTTTACAGAGTTCCACCACAAGCATTCTGTGTCTTGTATATTAGTTGACCCAACGTGATTACTGACCTCTCTTTCCCCCGCCAGCTTTGCTGAAAGAGAGGTTTATTAAAAGATTGAGAAATGCTGTATGTGGAAACAATTTTGGTTCCTCTTTCTATTAGTGTACAACATAAATCTACAGCAGCTTTATATTTTTTCTATGGCAGGAAATAACCTATTTGAACAAGAACAGTCTGACTTTTAATGTTGCAGGCCTCCACCAGACTAATTGTGAGCAGGAAATCAATAATGGTGTGTGTGTAGAATTGTGTAAAAGCAACATTAGTTGCTTTAAGAGAATAGTTCAGCCAAAAAAAAAAAAAGAGAATATGGACAATATTTACTCACCTTTAAAAAGATGAACCAAATTTGTTTATTTTCTATCTTCTATGGAGCAGAAATCTTTGAAGAATGTGCTTCCCACTCTTTTCCATTAGTCATGCACCAAAATTAAAATTTTTGGACACGCTGGGCTGGAAAACAACACAAAAACAACAAAATAATTATTTTAAATTAGACCTTTCTACACGTTTCTTACACAAACGCAATGATTCACTTCAGAAAGCCTTTATTAACCACCCAGAGCTGTGTGGAGCACTTTATATGATGGCTGGATGCACTTTTTGGGCTTCAAAATCTCGAGCACCATTCACTGCCATTATAAAGCTTGGAAGAGCCAGGACATGTTTTAATATAACTCTGATTGTATTCGTCTGAAAGAAGAAAGTCATACACACCTAGGATGGCTTGAGGGTGAGTAAATCATGGGGTAATTTACATTTTTGGGTGAACTATCCATTTGTGTGTTATCAAGTTTACATGTTTGAGCATTTAAAATAAGAGATTTGTAATCATGAATCATTGTTTATGGGTCCTAAAATAAAGCTTATATTCACCTGTGGGAGACTGCAGCAGAGACAGTGGTCAGGAAACCACATTGGAGGATTCTCCAAATAAACCTACTGCTCCGAGAGCTCAATCCCCCGAGTCCATCAAAATAAGCTTTTGCATTACTGTGGTAAAGCTACGGAAATGAATGCAACCAAATTACTAGGTTTCTTATAACCTCTCATATAGCCATATTGCTTGAAATATGGGTGTAACCTTTGTTATTGCTTTTTTTTCTTTAACAACAAGCTTTTCCTTCCTCTTCATCCCCCCCCCCTGTTGATCCAGTGTCGGGATGTGCTGTGTCAAAGTGGTGGGTGGATAAACCGGGGAGGGGGCTGATTCTGGTCAAACAGTATGCTTTCTCAGTAGAGCAGCTTTACTGGCTGCCAAAGAAAACAAGTTCCCTCAGAAAGCGGATGGTGGCTGGGCTGCAACTTTAGAGAGCATGTGATTACCATCTGAAAAGCGCCACTCTTTGCAAAAGCTGGAGTTCTACGATGCTGGATTTTTTCCAGCACTCTCACAGCAAACAACACAGCGCCTGGTGTTGGTCCTGGGTGTCTTATCAAACTGGACACAGCGTGTTGTTTTCTTTTTTCAGACTTCCATGAACTTCACGATGATTGAAACAGTAGTTCCATTCCTATCTGATTGGCTCGACATGCAGTAAGCTACAAAATACAAGCCTGAATTTGTGCCATCTTACAAGAATGAAACCATCCACTGTGTTAAAATGGGATGTGGTTGTTTTAGTAGTCAGTGAATGAAGGGTATAAACTCGCTGTTCCTAGAAGCATGCAATAAAAATAGAATGACATAACATGTAGACAGATTCATCAGCAGTACAAGTGCAAAGTTTAATGAAATAACAAATAAAGTTTTAACCCTATAAAGCCTACTAATTCATATTTGATACACACATTTCTAAGGCCTCTAAATTATCAACATGATCAAAACTTTGAAAAACCTGTTGTACATGATCTACCACATGCCTTTTGTCATCTGAGTGATATTTCATACTTTTTTTAGCAAGTAAAAGACCTTTTAGTAAAATTGTAAAAACATCTCTCTTCAGGCCGTGGTTTATGTGTCTTTTTGCTGTGAAATCTTTAAAGACTTTAATAAAGTAAATTTAAGAATAACTTCAAAGATGAACACTTACTGGACTGAAGAAATTTAGGTTTACTTGATTATCCATACATCAATTTTTTTTTTAGAAAATTCATGTTAAAATGCTTAAAATATGATCAGGAACGTTTAAGGAATGTTGATTTGTTCATCTCAATCATCATTGTATTGCAGTGTATTATATGCTGTGCCCCCACCATATAAACTACAGAGCTTTGATCATGAAATAAACATTTAAATATCAAATTGTTAGGAGACATATAGGGATAACTGATATTATATGCATTTTATGTAAGTAGTCCATTATACTGTTAAAAATATTGATTTACATTAAGCAGTCAGAATTTAATATTACTTTTTGACCATATAAATATTAGCATCTGGACCAAAGGGCATATTTTTGCTTAGGACTTTGCTTTTGAGCTCCATATTTTCCTATATGCGTTAAAACTAATGAACAAAAACATGCAAACCTTTTTTAATTTGTCTATAGCAAGGTTCAATAAATTATTTCATTAAAAAAAAAAAACTTTTATTTCATATATCAGGCTTAACAGGGTTAAACATTTTTGGGGGAATTGTTCAGTTTTGAAGTACTTAATTTCATTGTTTTAGATATATTAATAAATCAGCAACACACAAAATAAGGTAAACATGTTAATAGATGATAGATGCAGTTTTCATTGCACAGTTTTCTATCTTGCAAGTTAGATCTGGCTGTGGATGATGCAATCAATTTTTGTAACAGTTTGCATAATTTACATATAAAAGGCTGTTTATTATGCTCAAAAGCTGATTGTGCTCAAAAAATGACAATGACTACCCTCTTCAGATGCACCTAGTTAAACTCAGTAGCAGGTGGTCAGTGACTAGCACAGTTTTTTCAGTTCAAAAACCTTTGTGAATATAGTGCAACAATTTCACCGTTAGTTGCTCAAGCCACTAAAACTACATTATTATTTTGTTTAAAAATGAAAGAATTAGGTCTAATTTAATGGCAAAATACATGCAAAAATATGGTTTTTATGTTGAGGCCATGTTGTTAAGCCCAAACTATAAAATCAGTAATCTGGAAATTGTTCAAAAAGGCCATCCGTGAATAGTTTCTCTTTCATTGCTAAGCAATAATAGCCTTTTCCATTAGAAGTTTTAAATCACTGGCCGCTTGCATGTCAAGGCTTTGGAAATTGGACCACCTGTGATGGTTTGGAATGAAATGTGCTGGAATTTGTATGCAAATTAGTGGCTTAATTAAAAATCCCTGAATATCAGTGAGGGGGAGTGGCCGAGAGTGGATTATGTCTTTCAAAGCAATAATACAGGCTGTTGTAGGGTTGTCCTCACAAGATGATTGAAGTTACCAACGGGAAGAGCTCTAATGTTTGCCGCAGCTCGATACCAAACTCACCAGATCAGAAATGGCTTCCCATTAACATCCAACCTCCCTGAAGATGCCTGTCTGAAGAGAGTCATTTGTTTAAAGGATCAAAGCGTGATTCCATCAGCCTTTCTAGTTACGATAATTTGTGTACAAGTACAATACGCTGCATTCAGTTATGACAATCCCTGATGTGTTGCCAGCCCGTCAATTTTAAAGCTGTCAAAACAAGTCTATTTACATTTATTAATGTTGTAAATAATGAAGTATCGCCTCGTTTTATGAGTTTATCACTTCTATACTGCAGTCATGGGAGTAGAAACAAATGTTCAGGCTGTGTTACTCTGACAGTCCCGTTACTGTAAATCACAATGTAAATCAGCCAGCGGTGCAGGGACTACTTCAAATGTAATTGTAGCATAGCTTCTCATTGCATGCCGCCAATTTGCAGGTGTGTTAAGAGTGCATTCTCAGCAGTATGATCAAGAAAAAATATCACATCAATACTGAGATCATATGCAGTGCTTCTGTTCTTGAATCATTGTTGGAGGCTCTGGAATGGGTTGTCTCATTATTTTAAGAGGCTGCAACGCAGATGAGCGTGAAAGGATGAATTGATCGCATGTGTGAATTGATATGTTACGTGCCGTAGAGGCAATAATCATAATGACTTTAACATCACGGTTTTGACTTTTCCTTGTTTTCTTTTGAAAATGGACTGTAATTCAGTGTTCACAAACAGATTCTGAAAATATTAAAATTAAATTAAATTCAAAATATTAGTAAATAATATAACAGTATATAAATATTACTTAAATAACACTAGAGTTATTTTTTTATACTGCGACTTTACTTTGGTCTCTAAGATTTGATTTTAAACTACCCAGATATGGTGTTTATTGGAGATTCATAAACAGGGATTCACAATGACATTATAGAGGGGTTTGTGAGATTTTAAAAGAAATGCCAAAAATTAGCAATACATTTGTTATTAGTTAGTTAACAAAAAAAAATACAAAACTTTAATGTATTAGTAAATTTTGACTTTACAAGTTAATAATACTTTTTTTCATTGTTAGTATTTTTGCATTGTTGATTATGTTAACAAATGAATCCTTTGTGAAGTATTACTGAAGATTTAAATAAAACAACTTTTTAATTATAATTATATTATGTATTTTTGAAATTTCCACATTTTTAAAAGACTGAAAAGAATAGTCTTTTTTTTTAGATATTTGCCAGTCAGATAAAATATTATATAATTCTTACTGAATAAAACATTACATTGAACTAACTATAATTATTAATTATTTTAACTGTTTGAAACCTTGATAAAATGTATTGTAATTAAATAATAATTTTAAGCCTATTACATTGTATTAAGAAAATACATAACAATGGAAATATTTTACTCTGTGAAAATACAAATTTTATTTATTAATAATAGGTTAATAAATCACAATGCTTGTAAATAATTTAAGCCATATGAGTTAATCTGACAAAAAGGGTTGGTTAAAGTCTGGATATTAATGTCTCTGTGGCTCTGTTTGGTAAGGTAATTGCAGTCTAGTCTTTATGCGTCTCCTCTTATGGCTGCTGAGAGGAACTAATTCAGTTTCAGAATCAGAATCAGAATCAGAATGAGCTTTATTGCCAGGTATGTTTACGCATACGAGGAATTTGTTTTCGTGACAGAAGCTTCCACAGTGTAACAGAATGACAGTGACAGAACAAAAAACACAGATAATAAAAAATAGAACAAGTAAATAAGGAATAAAAATATATAAATTGACAGTTGTATGTGCAGGTATATTACAATAGACAGTTTTTGTATGTACAGGTACTGTATATTATGTGCAAATTTGAGGTGTAGACTGAGTATGAGTGTTAGATAAATAAGTGTATGAGTGAATAAATAGTGTGTGTTCCACAGTTATTGTTAAGTGCGGAGCACGCCACGGAGGCAGCCATCACCGTCGGCGCCATCTTATCATGAGTTTGAGTTGTGGTTTAGGGCAAAGATTCTCTGGCAGGGGGCATCATGATGTTGAGTTACTCAAGTGTGTCCTATTAAAATAAACTTGCGTAACATATTATGCATTTCTAATTATACCTATCAGTTTTGACAGTGTAGTTGGTAACATAAATTATTGATCTCTGTCGAGCTGAAAGACTTTATTAATTAAAATGGAGATGTACTAATTAAGCTCTCTGCATGGGGGTGTCATAATTGTCCCCAATTTAATTTGGGTGGCACTCACCAATTGTGTCATAGTTGAGGGAGATGAGAATAGGGAGACTCTAGGGTACAGATGTGACCGTGACAATGGCAAAGAGTAATAGAACAGAGCAGAAGGACAGATTATTTTTTCCACTGTTAAAATACAATACTTTCTCCTATCCAAGTTGAATGTGCAGACAGTAAGCCATTCTTAGGCTGACTTCCTGGAAGAGCATAAACAGTGTGGCTCTGTGGTGATTTCAAAACATTGCTCTGTTTTTAAGGTTTGACTTTTCAATTTTATTGACTAATGGCATGAGTTTGAGGCGTTACTTCCTGTTTTACTAAACTATGTGTGGCAGGGACATGATGACACAGCGTAGGGTTCACTTAAATTTACCCTAAAAAATTGGCTAAAATGTATTGATATAACAATGACTTAAACTATTAAAATATATATTTTAGGTAATTGAAATAAAGCAGAATTAAAATAAAATAATTATTAGATGGAAAATTAAAAAAAAAATGAAAATTATAACTAAAATTACTAATTAAAATATTGAAATAAAGACTAATTCAAAATATTAATAAATAATATAGTAGTATATAAATAATACTAAAATAACAACTAGAGTTGTTGTTTTTAATACTGTAAATTTAATTTGGCCTCTAAGATTTGATTTTTAAAACTATACCCAGAGATATATATGGTGTTTATTGGACTATTCTCAAAGTCTTATATATATATATATATATATATATATTTGTATATAAAAGGAAAGGGAATTAATTTAATGTTCTTCTCATACAACTACACTGAGAAAGAAAAAAAGCATATCTGCTGCTTTATCATTAGATTGTATGTGATTAATGTGATTACAAAGGTTGTTTGCAAAATCTATACCCCTCTCCCACAGGTTCAGGGCTTATAAAGCCAATATTATGAGCATAAACCAAAACAACACTGTATGGATTAGATGTTATGACTGTGACTTTGATTTATTCCTGCATGCTGTGATACTGTTTCCTAATTCCCATCCTTACATAACACATTTTCATATGGAAGGTCTTTAGTGACCACAGACATCAGAGTGGGCAAAGACTAACCACTTTAAAGGGCTCGGCTGCTGCTCAAGTTGAGGTTAGCTCATACTATTCTTGGTCTCTTGCTGATTTTTCAACAATGCGGTGCACTAGAGAGGGAATGTTCTGCTGAAACACCATATGTATTAGATGTTGCAGAGCCTTTGCACTGAGGTTTCGTTATATTGCCCAAGGGATGGAGTATCATTGTTATTGCCAGCTCTTAGATTAATCATTCAGACTCAGGAGCTTCATAACATGCCTGTTGCACAGTAGCACAGCAACTTTCCATGTGCACTAGTTAATATGAACTTTTTTGCCTTTTTTTCTGATCAACATTTTGAAAAATCATTTATTAAATTTTGTGTTATGACTTCCAAGAGTAACTGCAGTCAGTTTTTGTAGGAATGTCTCGGATGGTCAGTTAGTGAGGTTATCTACATATTTTTAAACTAAAAAGTGAATAAATTTAGAACTCCGAGAGGTGCTTTACCATACTAACAATAACTGTTGACTGTCAGCTTGTTAAAACCCTCTCTGAGAAGCATCTCTAAATTCATCTCTCCCACCGCCGCCACACTCATCACAGCAGCACTTTTTAACAAATTATTCAGCTTCAACAATACATTTCAAGACAATTACTGTCAAATTCTTCCTGTTATTATGCATAATTCGAAGCTCATAATTTGTAGACTACTATAATGTAGTTCTCACTTTTTGCTTTTTATCCACTGCTGCTCTTGATGTGATTGTTTTCAAATATGGATGACAGAGTTGATACCAATATCAATACTAATTTTATACCACACCAAAAAAAAAAAAAATGCTATTAGATCAATGAATGTACACGTTTAAAAGTTTGGGGTCTGTAAGATTTTTTTTTTTTTTAAGGAGTCTTTTACGCTTCCAAATGCTGCATTTATTTGATCAAAAATACAGTAATATTGTGAAATATTATTACAATTTAAAATGACTGTTTTCTATTTTAATATTTAAAAATGTACTTTATTTCTGTGATGGTAAAGCTGAATTTTAAGCATCATTACTTCAATCTTCAGTGTCACATGATCCTTCAGAAATCATTCTACTATACTGATTTGCTGCTCGAGAAACATTTCTTATTATTATCAATGTTGAAAACAGTTGAGCTGCTTAATATTTTAGTGGAAACAAAATATGAATATAAAAATTCTAAAGAATGTATTTGGAACTTTTATATTATTATTATATAATTTTAAGCATTTATTTGAAATATCAATCTTTTGTAACATAAATGACTTTACTGTCAATTTTGATCTTTTTAATGCAGTATTTATTTCTTTTTTCTTTCTTGTTTTAAATCTTACTGGCCCCAGACTTGTCAACATAGTGTAAATATTAATAAAAAAATAACATGTAGCTTTCAAGTATTTCTAAGTGAATTAAACCATTTCATGCCTTCATACAATTAATCAAGTGGAACTGTTCAATAAAATGGACAATGAAATAAGAGCAGTGAGTGTTTTTCTATTTTTCTTGAAATTGTAGATGAATTAATGACATAGTAGACAAGAGCAGGTTTATTTAAGCTGTGTTTAAACAGCAAGACCTAATACATAGATTTGTTTTCTAATCTGTTTACATTCACTTAAGACATAATCGGCCTGCACAGCCTCATTACTGCAGTGATAAAGAGATCTTCACAGAGTTTGTGCACAAATCCAGATATGAGCATTCAAAGCAGCTGTCTCTCACAGTCAGGGTAGCAAATCGGTATCTCAGTAACATCTCTTAAGTTTAAGTATCGACTTGATGCCAAAGTACATTTGCTAGGCCTTAAAACAATGCAAGCAGTACTTCAATATGAGTGAAGTAATGATTCTGAGCTCTTCTCAAGAGCTGCTGGTGCTGATCTTCACATTTTGCTCTGAGAAGTTCCTTTTTTTCTCTTTGTGGCTGTGATAACAGGTAAAGTCTCCCCTCAACCCCCCCCTTCAAGGGACATGTGGGCCACGTTGTGTTTTTCTTCGCTACAAAGATTTCCCAGTCTCCTCTGAATGCCTGTGGCTGGAGTAAACAATAAGGCGGTCACGTGAGGGGCAGCAGCGGTGGCTCTGCAGCATCTGTGGGAGCGGCTGCGCTCCCCTTACAGGCGCTGAACTTTGCTCTGTTTGGAACCCGCGAGGCTGCTCCTCCTCTCTGTGCTCGGGGGGGCTCGTGTGTGTGTGTGTTGAAGCCTCTCGTGTAACTCGAGGAACTGTGAAAGCGAGGGGTTCGGGTTTTGGCACTACCTCATAGCACGTAGTGACAGGAAACACTGCACAAATGACTCGGCCAACTCCCCTCATCTCGCACTCTTTCTCGCTTTGTCTCAGTCGTTATTTATACATACCCTGTTGCTTGTTTGCTGCACAGCTGTCTGCCTATTAGGGATCTGCAAAACAACATATTTTTAAAATCAGCTAGTCTTTGAGTAGTTTATTTATCTGTAATATATAAAATAACAGTTAAATTATTTACAGTTGCTTTTTGGTTATCTGCAAAATATACAATTAAAATATTTAATAATATATTATTATATATACTGTACAATGCCTTTCAAAAAATAAATATTTTTTCTATTTTTTAAATATAATAATAATAATAATAATAATAATAATAATAATAATAATAATAATAATAATAATAATAATAATAATAATAATAATAATAATAATAATAATAATAATAATAATAATAATAATAATAATAATAATAATAATAATAATAATAATAATAATAATAATAATAATAATAATAATAATAATAATAATAATAATAATAATAATAATAATAATAATAATAATAATAATAATAATAATAATAATAATAATAATAATAATAATAATAATAATAATAATAATAATAATAATAATAATAATAATAATAATAATAATAATAATAATAATAATAATAATAATAATAATAATAATAATAATAATAATAATAATAATAATAATAATAATAATAATAATAATAATAATAATAATAATAATAATAATAATAATAATAATAATAATAATAATAATAATAATAATAATAATAATAATAATAATAATAATAATAATAATAATAATAATAATAATAATAATAATACTACAGATATTTAACATTTCAATTTGCCGAGCTATTATTGAGCTTCAATATGTTGAGCTATTTTTCAATGTAAAACAGCTATTTTTCATTTTTATATTAATAGTTGCTTTTTAGTAAACAGCAAAATATAATTAAAATATATAATATAACAATATGTACTGTACAATGCGTTTCTAAAAAATATTTTTATTTCTAATTAAGTATCAGTGTCTTAGTAGTGATGAAAATGCAGAATAATTTCATTATTACATAATTATTACATATATGTTTTATAATTACATAAGATTTTCATAAACATGTCATTACTGTTAGTTTTATAATAAAGTTCAGCACTATTTTACATTTGAGTGGGAAGTTTTTATTCTATATTATATTATATAAGAATAAAAACTTCCCACTCAAATGTAAAATAATGCTGCTGAACTTTATTAGAAAACTAACAATAATGACGTTCATGAAAATCTGATGAATATTATATTATATTATATTATATAAAAAACAATTGCCTGATTATTTGGTTATCAATTTTCACACTTTAATATTGGTATTGGCAAAATTCAATACCAGTAAACTTTATTACAAAACTAACAATAGCCTGTCAAGTAATCATTCAAAAAACTAGTTGCTGGGTGAACTATTTCTTTAAAGTGCTTTAGCTACGAAAAAAATGCTAAAAGAATAAATTGACCTCAGTATCACCTTTGTTTTTCACCATTTCTTTTTCTCTTTCTTGTTGTATTTTCCAGATTTTCACTGAATATTAACTCCAAAAAAGCCCACTGGCATAAAAAGCCGCTGTAATGCGTTTCACCGGTGATAAAATGAGGCTGAAGCCCTCAAGACTCCAGTGGTTAACTTAACCCCCCTTTCAGCGGCTCGCTGTCATTCCTGGCGAGGTTAGAGCGCTACGTGACGGTCATAAATACAGCAGCGGCCCTCCTGCAGCCACTCAGAAACAATGCGAGCCCCGTCCCCGTCCTCCCTGCGTTCTTCCCTCACTCTCAGGTGCTGAGTGGCCAAGACCCCTCTCCATCTCACTGTGACGCTGTCTTTCTCTCTCACCTTCTCTTTTCAGTTTGTACTCTTGCTCTCTCGCTCCTTGCTCTCCCCCTGTCTCCATGGCTCGTGTTTTTCTGCGCTGTAGGAGAGCCGCTCGTCCACCACTGTGCAGGGCACTGAGCTACACCTCCTCTCGCTTTCACATTTACATAAGGAACAGTAGCCTGGCGCCGGCTCTACCTTAACCAGGGCATCTGCTGCTGTTTACCAAGTGTGCGTGCACAGAATCAACATGCCACCACCAAAACAAAGGAAAATTAGTTTACATGCGGTACAGTCTTGTTTACCATTTTGGAGATGCACCTGTTTCAATTACGCGCCAAATCACAATGTGATTGTCATGTATAAATCAAGAAAATATAAGCAATATACAGAGCAACAGATTTTTACATTTGGAGAATGTAAATGAAGAAGTTGCCAGGGCTTATGCAGTCTTCAGAATGCTTTCAAGGACACACAATATTTTGGTACCATATCAGATATTGGCCTATATTAGAGATTTTTTTGGTTTGTTTATTTGAAATTGGATATTTGTGTTTATTAATTACTTCTATTTTTTCAATCATCTAACACTCAAAGTTAAACACAGATATTTTAACAACACTGTTAAATGCAATCTCAAAATGAATATCTGTTTTTTTTACACTTTACATATTAAGGTTGTGATGCCTAAATTCATTTGTAACCTTTAAAACAACTGAGTTTAGTTTTTAAGTGTTAAATTGCTGATTATTATTATTATTATTATTATATATTTTTATCTTTTCACAAGGCAGTGTTAGTCTTCACTAAAAGCATTACAAATATTTTTGGTTAATTAACAGATTAAATAAAATATAAATATTAGATGAAAAACTTAAAAATACTAAAAATAGATATAACTAAAACTATATCTGTAATATATCTCTATAAATATATCTCTATAAAATATATCCAAGTATTTCTATAAATAGATATAACTAAAACTGAAATAAAAATAAATACTAAATAAAAATATTTTACCCACAAACTAATAAAATGACAAAACTGCATAACAAAAGTACTAAAAATAAAAATTCTGATTCAAAATATAAACATAACAGCTTATTCAAAATATTCATAAACAAGATGATAATAACAATACTAATAGCACTGTTTCTCACTGTTTAATACTTATTGCTACAGGTATGTTCAAATCTCTAATCTTACTGTAAATATGAGCAATAGTAATATTGATGCTGCCTTGACAAACATCACTTAATATACTTCAAGCTTGCCTTTGTATTGTACAGCATACATTGTTCTACAGGCTCTGCAGCAGAAGGTTGAGGGTTTCTGCTCTCTCTATGCATAATGTTGGTAAACGGATCACATATTAATGGAAGCGGTGTTCCTTTGAGCTTCTAACCAGTCAACTTCTCACTCTTAACCACACACCTGCCATTTTTTATTACGCCCCTTAGGCAGCTTTGTGTGGAGTCCACCAAGGTATTAAACCTGTGGAAACCACCATAACTCCCCTAATAAGTGTCCATAACCCGCTCGCAAATGACAGGGTCTTTGTCCTGGCCTGAGGCAGTTAGGACATGATGTTCAGGGGAAGACGACTACCCCCACCTCACACCGCGCACGCACACACGCGCTCTTACCCATCAACCCCATCTCATGAAGTATGGAGTTTTATGAGGCACTCCAATACCCCCCACACTGTGTAATTGGGAGCGTCTCTGTCGTAGTGATGGCTCCCTGGGGAACGCGGGTGACATTGGCGGGGGGATGGACGGGGTCACGTGCCGGCGTGAGGGATGGTGGGCATGGCGATCTACGAGAGATTGGGACACTGTGCCTTTGACGCGTAGACTTAAAACATGCATTATTAGCCATTCATCAAAGTTTTGTAGGCAGCCGGCATCCGTTCTGTTGTTTTAAGTCTATAATGTGGAAGGAACAAGGTATGCCTCTCACAGGATGAAGCACAGGTGCTTTGTGGGCTTGCACTCAATAATAATCACATAGTCACTAGTAGGGGTGTAACGGTACACAAATATGACGGTTCGGTACGTACCTCGGTTTTAACGTCACGGTTCGCGTCCGCTCTAGTCAATGCTTGTGTTGGGATTATACCAGCACGTTTCTGAACCGTCCCAGAAGCGGCTCTCCAAGGCGTTTATACAGCGATCTGTCATGCCACATCAAAGACTGTCAAAACGCCATTTATTATTTGAATTTCCTGAGAAGAAAAAAAAAAAAACTGTATTCGTTCAGTTCACATGCGTACCGAACCGAAAGACCCGTACCGAAACGGTTCGGTACGAATACGTGTACCGTTACACCCCTAGTCACTAGTGAATTCCTATTGTGACATTTGTACTATTGACCTCAGCTTTGTGCGTAGCACTATTGTTACCAAAGACTGCTGCCTTCCTCCAGGGAAGTTACTATTTATGAGTTTAGATGTTGCTCATAAGGTTTGTGATTTTGGTGAACACAGTGGATGAGTTTGGGCAGTTTCTATATTACTCTTTCATATTTAGTAAGGTTTTAATAATGTTTTTAATAAAAAAATGTTTTCTGATGCCCAGTCCAGTACTACTTCTTTTCACTGGCCCCACCACAAAAAAATATACCACATATTTATTTTTAGCTGCAGTACCATTTAAACGTTTATGGTCAGTAAGTTTTCTTTTGTTTTGTTTTCTTAGAAAACTTTTATCTTTTATTTTATGTATACTTTTATCAAGCAAGGATGTGTTAAATATATTTTTGACAAAAATATTAAGCAGCACAACTGTTTTTTTAACATTAATAATAATAATAGGAAATTGTTCATTGGCAGGAAATCAGCAAAATGATTTCTGAGGATCATGTGACACTGAAGACTGCAGTAATGATGCTGAAAATGCAGTTTTGCATCACAGGAATAAATTACATTTTAGAATATATTAAAATAGAAACAGCCATTTTAAATGAATACTGTTTTATATAGTTTGTACTGTATTTTAAATCAAATAAATGCAGCCTTGGTGAGCAAGAGAGACTTCTTTAGAAAAAAGAAATTTGAATAGTAGAGTATGGATTTTGGATTTGCTAGAAATACTTTTTTTTTCTCATAAGTACTTGCTTTTCATTAAATGTCAAGTTTTTCTATATATCATTGTTTTTCCACGTTTTCTTCATAAATAGATAGCTATAATGCAACTTCATATTCATAAACAATCTTGTGCAATGCAGGAAATGAATTTTTTGTAGCTTTCAACAAATTCTTACTGATGCTTCGAAACACTACAAGTAGTAATTGTCTAAAAAATGGTTCCTATTTTAGCTATCTTAGATTAGATTATCTTGGTGGAAAATCAACAGAATTTGCACTAAAGTGGTGTAACTGTTTAGTGAGTTTGGCCCTCAGTTATTATGGCTTATTATATCATTATGTCTTGATCACTGGGGGAACTAAGGCACGGTTTTCTGTAAATCTGTTTTGAACTGATACTGTATGAATTGTGAAAGGGTGCTTCTTATAATCAATACCAATTACTTCCCATTATGATTCTCTTAATTGACACCCCCTCAACCCAAAAGTTAACTTAAGGGACAGTTCACCTAAAACAGTTGTCATTATTTACTCTCCATCCTGTCACCTCGAACCTCTATGACTTTTCTTTCTTGAAGAACAAAGACAGATATTTTGAAGAAAGTTTCAGCTGTTTAAAACAAAGCGGAACCCCTTTGACTTTCATTGAAGGAACAAAAACATGACATGAAGGTGAGTAAATGATGGCAGAATTTCATTTTTGTTAAAGTATCCCTTTAAAAAAACCCTGAGGTTCCAGATGGTTAATAAGACATTGTAGCGTCCCAGCTCATAAATATGACCATTCCGACGTGACTTGAAGACAACATTTGAATCTGGCAGGTAGCCAGCAGGAACACACAGGCATTGATATGAGTTCAGTATTCAGGGAATAGAACAAGACCAAGTGTGATCAGCAGTCATTGTTGCCGCCGTAGACTTTATAAAGACTCTTTTTTTTTTCCACATGGATGCCGCCTCCTTTCACTATCCCCTCGCTTTTTTCCTGACAAAAAGGGTGGCTAAATGAATTGCTTGCAGCAGCAACAAGCTCTGTATTCCCATCGCTCATTAGGTCAGACAGAAACATCAATTCTCTTGAGTCCATCAAAGCAGTTGCTATGCCTGCCGCACGACGCGGCTCTTAAACATCCCAGCGCTGGCTTTGTGAATGCAGCTCAGGTACTCCGTCATGGCGCCTCTCAGCTGGGGGAGGTGATGCAAAGTCTACGGTGGGTCTTTTGCCGGTTATTTTGTGGGTCATATCTTTGTGTGATACTGTGGGATGTAGACTGAAAAGTAGGGCGCCGATGCCACATCTCATAGATGCACACGACCATATTTCACATTAATTTCTCCTGAGGTGGGACGATGTTTGAGGCTTGAAGTATATAGGTTAATATACATCACTGATTCCCAACCTGGGACAACTAAGCAGTTTCCAGGGGGTACTTGGAACAGTTTAGCTTTTGTTTTGTTTAGCCTATAATAACAGGAAATGTAAGTGATAAAGTACTTATTGTGATATTGTGATCCATACTTTAATATTGAATTCAAGTGACTGTAATGTTATTAATGATAGGCTTGATATGATTATTACATAATCTCCTAATCACCATTTTATCTAATCACTATTATAATTTCATGATGAAAGTGTGAACATCTCTGAAGTGTGTGCGCACCGCTTGCAGTTTGCGTGACAGTCTTGGCAATGTATAAGCAAAGCTTATGTGCGCTGTGAATGCGTTTTGCTTTATTTTACAATGTTTTTAAATGTAAACATTTCTATTTAGTATTTTTTATGCATAATAGCAAATATTTTTGTTGTTATTATTATCATTATTTTAATATTATTTGATAATATTCTAATATTTTACAATAAAACAATAGGCTAATTGTAAATGTTTTACTAGTTTGCCATTTTGGTTATGAGCCTACATGTTGGACCATTTTAAATGATGTATGCAAATGAATTATTATGAATATGATTATTATTATTAAATATAAGTATTCTAATATTCATAATAAAACAGTTTTTAATTTTGTATAAAATAGCATAATAGCTATGTTTTTGGCCATTACAGGTTGGACCATCTTTAAATGACATTGACATTATTTTTTATTTTTATTTATAACAAAAATTGTTTTTTATTTGTAATTATTATTTGTAGTAATTTAATTATAAAAATTTATTATTATTATTATTATTATTTAGAGAGAGTTGGATTCCAGGTGTAATGTGAAAAAAATATGTATTTAAATGACATTTTCTCATCAGCCAAAGTTTCCTGATTGCGACTGCCATAACTAATGATAATGCTAAATTATATTTCATAAAACCTTAGCAGTTAAGGTCTGAAGGGGGTATTTGGGCTGTAAGGGGCACATACTTTAAGACAAAAAAGGTTGGCACACAGTTCAGAACAAAGATGTTCACCTGCAGCTGTAGCCTGGCATTTTTCTTTGACATGCTTCTAAAAAGCTTGTCATGTCAAGCATACTTGTCATATTTTTTACCCGACAGCATAAATGACTGGGATTTTTCTCCTATTCTTTCTTTCATGTGGGCTCTTTTACAGTGGCACTGTGTGACGGAGTCAGATAAAGCCTTCTTTTCTCTTTTCCTTGACAAACATGATCTGGTCCTACTGGTGGAAAAGAGCGTTATCCTGAGGTCGATGTTGACCATAAATACCTCAGCTCTTACAC